>NW_006916509.1:47432-94741 GCF_000464535.1 Endocarpon pusillum Z07020
GAGCTCTCTTCCTGGAAAGACAGTGCAAGAGCGAAATTCATTGCTGCTACGGACGCCGAGGCGCTCAAGGGATTGAGGATCATGAGCGAGACGGAGGGTATCATACCAGCATTGGAGACTGCACATGCGGTCTGGGGCGCCGTTGAGCTGGCCAAGACCATGAGCAAGGACGAGACCGTGGTGCTGTGTTTGAGTGGCAGAGGGGATAAGGATGTGCAAACCGTGGCGGATGAGTTGCCTAGACTTGGGCCGGAGATCGGCTGGGATCTGAGATTTTAGATATTTCCATCTTCAATTAGGCGTAAAATCCTTTTGGAGTCAATAGACAATATTCTCGAATTGCTTACTCCTATTATTACATTGCTCCCCCTTTTCGGTGTCTTGGCTCGGTTGAATCTCGGACCGAGGATCTCGAGTAAGATAACTGACATGCGCAACCACTTTACTCGAGTAAATCTTGTAAGGACAAACGTATCATGCGTATTTGATAGACACATGCTTGTCAAAAGACGATAGCATCTAAGACGCGATGCTGCCAATAGCACGATATTCAGCCCTTCGTGCGATCCGATTACTCTCTACCACTCTTCCCCGGTCTTCGTCGTTGCCCATCCTCCGCCTTCTCTCCACACTAGCGGTCCTAGAACAAATAGATGGAAAGCTAAATAGTGGCTCGCTATGCGCTGTAACGGCAGGGAGAAAGCTAGGCGGGTCAGTCACGGGTTTCGTTGCAGGAAGCAACGTCAAAGTTGTGGCGGAGCAAGCAGCAAAGGGAAAGGGGATGGAAAAGGTGGTAATGGTTGACAATGGAGCTTATGATAAGGTGAGATCAAGCAAGGAGCTGATCTATTACTGTCCTAACTCAAAGGCTCCATAGGGTCTGGCCGAGAATTTTGCTCCGTTACTTGTGGAGAATATAAAGAAGGGAGGATATACACATGTTATTGCAAGTCATTCGGCTTTTGGGAAGAGCCTTCTGCCTCGAGTAGCTGCGCTGTTGGATGTGCAGCAGATATCAGACGTCATGTCAATACAAAGTGAAGACAGTGAGCCGAGATCTGCCTGTTCCACAGCTCATGGCTCTGATCTTTCCTTCTAGCGTTCGTCCGTCCAATCTATGCTGGCAACGCCATCCTAACCGTCCAATCTACTGATCCCATCAAAATCCTAACCGTACGCACAACCTCCTTCCCCGTTTCGGAAGCCTCCGACAGCAAAACCGCCTCAATTGAAGAAGGCACCGATCCCAAAGCCCCATCACCCACAGAATGGATCTCCGAAGACCTTGCCACCTCAGACCGCCCCGAGCTCGCCACAGCCGGCAGAGTCGTCTCCGGCGGGCGCGGTCTTAAGTCCAAAGAGGAATTCGACAAGCTCATCCCTCCCCTCGCCGACGCATTAGGTGCTGCGATCGGCGCATCCCGCGCAGCAGTGGATAGTGGGTTCGCAGATAACAGTTTACAGGTCGGACAGACGGGGAAGAATGTCGCACCGCAGCTCTATCTGTGTGCAGGCATCTCGGGGGCGATTCAGCATCTGGCGGGTATGAAGGATAGTAAGGTCATTGCCGCGATTAATAAGGATGCTGATGCGCCGATTCTTCAGGTGGCGGATGTGGGACTTGTGGGGGATTTGTTTAAAGCGGTGCCGGAGTTGACGGAGAAGTTGAAGAAGGGATAGAGAAGGGCGGTTAGGTATGATATGGCTTGATATCGCGTCTCTAAGGCCATTGTATATATGAACAGAGGCCGCAAACAAGATGATGAGCTCCGACCTCAAATTTCCTGTATAAAAAATTTCTCTATATCATCGATCTTGAAGAACAGCGTAGCAACCCTTCGGCCTTTTATAGTGCTGTCATATGGTGTCCTTTGCGGAAACCAGATTGGTAGTTCAGAAATCCATCATATTCCTCCATGCCTACCGCAATGGCAGGACCTTCTTACACTTGAAATACATGACAGCCTCTATTCTTGGTAGTCAGACGTTGCTTCCCTTTCCATGAGGCAGCCCTCGTCATTGAATTCATTATTATTTCTCGGCGGAATATTTCAACCTTTGTCTACAGGTGGCAACTCCCACAAGCCGCTTGGAGTCCATGACATGATTTTATGATAAACCAATTTAGGCCAAATGGGGGATTCCAACCTAGCTTAGTGGCTGCACTTCGGATCTCATAGTTATCTAGAAATCACCTTTCGATTCGATTTAGGTTGCTGAGAAAGCTATCTCGTCTATTTTTATCCACCACTCACCACCTGTGCCTTACCGACTCGAAGAATCTGACTCATACCCGCTCAATGCTACTCCAATTCAGACACTGCGAGAGCTGCAAATGGAGCTTGCGCCCTGTAACAACTGACCTGCCTATTCATGCCCCCAGTACGAAGTTCAACTTGTGTAGTAGCTACTAGTTATCACATTTGCAGCCTAAGTCACGTTTCACCTTGGTCCATGCGGAGATAATGCACGCCATGGGATAATGGGTGGGAGTCATAATCCCGGGTGGTTGCCTGTTTGGGGAGAGGCTGTGATTCATACCCCCATCTGCAGATACGATGCTACAGGGCGTTTTTAGGCTGTCCCTGATGGCTTCCTATATGAGTGCTGATGTCGCATCTTGGGTTAGTACTCAAGATATTCTGCCCGTATCTGAATTGGATGAAAATTCGAGCTGGTTGATTCCTGTGTATAGCGGTTTTGATTTTGTCCAATCTTTGAGAGGTAATACACTGAGCTTCTTTTCATGAGTTGGCTCTACTTTCCTGCTGAATTGCTTGCTGGTGTGATCTGTTGTTGCACAGTCTTGGACACCCAGAAAATTCTTTCTTTCCTTCTAAGAGCAATTTTTCTTGTTTGCATTTTTGTTTCTCTTTCTTTATGCCAATCTTCTCCACCTACGACAGAACCTCGCTCATTCTTGTTCGCAGATATCTTATAACCGCATCTTGACAAAGACATCTTCCTAAAATACCCTGTCAGTCATAACGAGATCAATGTCTTCCAAACAACAAGTCACCTCTGATACATCATCAAGCCGGAGTACCTCGACATTATCGAGCCTGAAGTCGCTTCTGACGACACACAAGGAGACGGAATCATCGACGAAAACGAAGCGGCAGCCGATAGTGCGATCTGAGGAACAGAAGAGGACAGAGATGGAAGCTAGGGCGGCTTACTTCTCGTTGCGATGAGCTGGTAGTATTGATGAGGGCCCAATGGCATATGTTTGTGAATTGGGCCTGAGTGCATAGGGATGTTGCGTTTTAGGAACTGGAACTGAGTGGGTATGATTCGGGTAGCATACCTCAAATGCCCCCTTTGAGATATGGGTTATTGATGCTGTGAATTTTGTGCTTCTGTTGATGTTGATGATCATTGGAAATATTACGCCTTTGGGAAGACCTATTAGGGGAAGTTGATATCAGTGGGAAAACACAAAGCCACGTGGAAATATTGCCAGGACTTCACCTTTCAATGCCTATTTCTTTTTGCTTTCCTTGTCTCCGGGTGACTTTGACCGCCAGCGGCTTCTCGATTTTGTAGGTATCAGTATAGCAACAAAGATATCATCCCACTGACAATCCGTATCCTTTGGTATCAAGCCGCTCATCCAGAACGACTTTGGTTCACATGAAATCACCACACCTAAGATATGGCACGCGTGAAAAAAACGAGTCGTGCTCCCCCAGCTGGCAACAATCGTGGGCTGGCCGGTGTTCTTCAACTCGACCCAACTCATGCCCAACCAAATCACAACCAATACAACCTTCACCAGCTCAACCAGAGTTTCTGGGAAGCACCGAATTTTCCTGAGTCTGATTTCGTCAGAATGAGAGATACTTATCAGATGCCTCCACCTCCGCCACCTGCTGTTGGTGAGCAAGATGTTGAGGATGAGATCCCTAGTGGAGACTACGATACAGTACTTGAGCATACTGCCGCCGCTGGTGCAGCTGCTCTGACTGTAAGAAGCCCCCATTCCGTCACTGATCAAGTAACTAGTGAAATCTCCTTACACTGACTGACTCTTTTCAGCAGCCTCTCCACAAGAAGCGCAAATTTGCCGCCCATACTGGTTCAGCAGATGTTGGGATTGAGAAGCACTTCGTCGCAGGGCTGCGGGCTCGCAAGCGTACACCCTCTCCACCATCGCGGTCGTCAACAGATTGTCAGATACGCATTTCCGTCTTGGAATCTACTCTTCGAATCCTGAAAGACAAAAAGAAGGAGCTCGAGGATGGATTAGCTATGAAGAAACGAGCACCCGATTTTGGGTTTGGTCGAGTAGTCGATAAACCAGAAACCAAGGCCAGCTCTCGACATGTTACATTTGTAAACTACGACGCTAAAGAGGAGGAGAAAATGGAGCATGTTCGAAAGAGGCTGAAGACTTTGACGAAAGAGTTCGAGGTCGCAAAGGAAGAAGACGATGTGGAAGAGATGAAGAGGTTGACAGGCAGGATGAGCGGGTACCAGAGGGCGGTGGCGGAACTGATGGCGCAACTAGCTGAGCGTAACGCTGCAAGTGATAAGGATGAGGATGATGAAGAGGACGGCGATCTGCCAATGAGCGGAATGGAGGGATGAAGCTCTTTGACTCCTTATCACTTAGTATGAGCTTCATGCGATTTCGATGGAAGCCTGGCAGACAGCTGCCATAAACACCACAATTCATATGGTGTAATCCTTTTCGAACTACTGGTGTCCCCTACGTAGTCTGTAGCAGCGCTGCGCGTAGTACGGAGATATAAGTAGCTGGTTCAAGTTTTACCAGGCAGGCTACGGAGTTGACCGAGGCCGGAATGGCACTGTGCAGTACATTACTAGTAGTACGGAGTACTCTGTAACCGTGATGATTTTAACCTCGGGTAGGGGGCTGGGGCTGGGCAGAGACTGCCTTCTGCAACGCAATCGTGCTCAGACTGCCGGTCACCACCGGGGCACAATTGCGCGTCACTATCCTCAGGTGGAAGGGTGCAAAGCATGAGAGAGACGGGTCAATTGGAAAGACACTTGGACACTGATCATACTGCAGATCAAGAATTCGCTCGTACCATTTTTGTGCTGTCCTCAATTCGTCACTCGCTTTCCCTGGTCGCGTATCAGCCGCCTGCGGCAACCAATCCCCCAGATCCCTCAGCCCCATTTCTTGACGACTCGCCTTCCAGAGTGCTTCTCCTTCGTGTGCAGCTCGGGTGTGGCTTGCTGTTGGATGAGGGCTACCAAGTCTCGTCTCGATGCTGAGGCGCCCATCTGGCTCTCCCATCGAGGAACGAGCTGATTATCCTTTCTCTGCGGAAGCCATACTTAGCAACCAAAGGAGGCAACCGGACGTACCCGATGAATTGCTACTTGAAGTGTCAAGACAGGATGAGCAGTGGCTCAAAAGAACAGAGAGCGGTGAAACCAGTCCTAGAGCGAGAACGTCTGCAACTTGGAAGAGACAATCTTCAACTGAATCGACCACAGAAAAGAAGCATACGGAGGTGACAATGCTTCCTTCACCTGGGCAAGGAAGGAAAATTACCATGAACAGACGATCAGCTCGGCAACCTCAGTCCACAAGCCCGTGGTCATGTTCATTGCTGACCATCGTCACCGCTGGCCTCGCAGTCTTCTTCCTCCTATCAGTTGTGCAGTCATTTCTAAATCGGCAGGTCGATCCGCAAGGATGCATTATGTCTACGATGAGTCCTACCTACATCAAAATGTCTGGCTTCGATACCGAGCACTCACGCTTCGCTACAAAGTACTCTCTTTATCTTTACCGAGAGGAAGGGGTGGATTATTACACCGAGGATAATATTGGTTTAAGAGGAGCACCTGTCCTCTTCCTTCCAGGAAATGCAGGAAGCTACAAACAGGTTCGATCGTTGTCCTCAGAGGCTTCACGGTACTTCCACAATGTGGTACAGCATGACCAAGAAGCCATTCGCGCTGGCACAAGCAGTTTGGACTTCTTCATGATTGACTTCAACGAAGATCTTGCTGCGTTTCATGGACAGACCATAATCGATCAAGCGGACTACGTCAATGAGGCTGTTGCATACATACTCTCTCTGTATCATGACCCTCACAGATCCAGACGAGATCCCCGTCTCCCCGACCCCAGCTCGGTTATCTTGATTGGACATTCGATGGGCGGAATTGTAGCAAGGACAGTCTTAATCACACCAAACTATCAATCAAACTCAGTCAATACCATCATCACCATGTCTACTCCCCATGCCAGGCCTCCTTTATCTTTCGATTCAGATATGGTCAAAACATATCAGCGAGTGAATGACTACTGGAGAGAATCGTACTCGCAAAAATCATCTAGCAACAATCCTTTATGGCATACAACCTTGATTTCGTTTGCAGGGGGAGGTCGTGACACAATGGTACCTTCAGATTATACGAGTCTCTCTTCTCTAGTGCCCGAGACACATGGTTTCACAGTCTTCACGTCTACTATACCAGATATCTGGACTAGCATGGATCATCTTGCAATTACATGGTGTGACCAATTTCGAAAGGTCCTGATCAAATCCCTTTTTGAAGTTGTGGACGTTCGAAGAGCGGCGCAGACCAAACATCGAACTGAGCGGATAAAGGTATTTCGAAAATGGCTGTTGACCGGCTTGGAAGCAGCTGCCCCGAAGACATTACCGTGGCATGATCCCACCGTCTTGTTGACCCTAAGCGATAGTTCTAGGTCAATGATCTTGCAGTCAAGCAACCTCACTATCAGGAGACTGGGCGCAGCGGGCCAAACAAATGCACAGCTACTTCCTCTCCCATCTGGTGAGGAGGCTGATGGGAAGCTAATTACCATTCTGACTGACCAAGCCATGGACAAGCTTGGAGATCTCGAAAAGCTTGAAGTCCTCTTTTGCAGCATCTTTCCTTTACCACATGGACACTCTTCCACCTTGCTTCCAGTAGAAATCGACCTATCTGATGGCAGCCCTGGGGCCACGCGACTTGCGTGCAAAAAAGCTGGTGGTGATGCCATACACCTACCAGCTTCAACAAGGACTTCGAAGCACGCCTTTGACCAAGCTTCGCCTTTCACTTACCTTCAGTATCATGCAGCAGATGTTGAAGAGCACCAATTCCTAGCTGTCGTTGACAAAGCCAATGATATAAGCGATGGCTGGTTAATTGCTGAGATTGCAGAAAAGTCGAGAACTTTCATGGTAGCTGATATAAGCCTGAAAAGGCTGTTGATGACCGGCCTTCATGTCGAACTACCAGCAGATCGTCCGTTAATGACAGACATAAGAGTGCCTGTGCTACACTCTAGTCTTTTAGCATACTCTTTAAGATTGGGCAATCTAGGATGTGGTAGTGCCACAGAACTCTTCACTCCTCTACTTCGTCAATACATCGGCCAGCCACATGAAAGCAAATTCTTTGTCAACTTCAAGCAGGCAGACATCAGTCTTCACGGTATTGCGCCATTCATGCCACCAGCATTGAAAGGGGAGGAATTGGCAAGTGGAGTTTCCTTTCAGCTCTGGACCGACCCTACTTGTGACGCATCGTTAAATCTTGCGTTGAAGGTTGATGTTACTGGCAGCCTGGGTAAACTGGTCATGAGATACCGTACTCTCTTGGCTGCTTTCCCACTGATGATTGTGGCAATGGTTCTCCGGAAACAATTTCGAGTATATGATGATACCGGTATTTTCATCACCTTCACTGAGAGCCTGGACAAATGTCTGCGGACCTCGTTACCAATTCTTTTCCTCGCCATGACTTTGTTTGCAACGTCAGTGGCCCAATCACCCACTTTTGCCTTCCGGTACAATCAAACCGCGAACTTGACGGAAGCACTGGTAGATTACACGCAGAATGATCTCTTCCTGGGCTCATCAGACACCTTTTTTTGGTTCCTTGTGCCTCTGACTGGTCTGGTCAGTGTTGGTGCCTGCATTGCAATCAACTATCTCGTCCTTGCCGTAACCTACCCTTTGTCCATAGTTTACTCCTACTCGACCACTAAATCTGGCTATATCAAGCACGAAGAGCCACAAACAGTCATTTGCTCCACCTTTGTACCTAGCACTCCTCGGCGCCGTGCGATCAACACCATCATTCTCTTAGTGTTTGTGGCTTTTGTCATACCATACCAGTTCGCATACGTGGTGGCTTGTATTGTTCAGCTAGCAACCTCGACGCGGGCGTTGAGGTTTGCTCGAGAAATGAGATCAGCCACTCTGATGAACTTCTCCAACTATACACACTCCATATTCATTCTCATGCTGTGGGTTTTGCCTATCAACCTGCCGGTTTTGATCGTCTGGATACACAACCTATCCGTCCATTGGCTCACACCATTCTCCAGTCATCATAATGTCCTCTCAATCATGCCATTCATCATCTTGGTTGAAACTCTGACGAGCGGCACCATGATTCCGAGGATTACGACGAAGGTCCGGTACCTGACTAATGTCATATTCTTCAGCTTGGCGGTTTTCACGGCCATGTATGGTGTCACTTATGCTTATATGCTGCATCAGTTGGTCAACCTAGTTGCGCTGTGGCTTGTCATCGTGCATTATGCATACCAAAGCGGGTTTCCTCTGAGTGGGCTCAAGGGTCTTCTCGAAGGAGACGATGATACAGATGTGAACGCTGATGTTAAGAAGATGCCGTGAACCAAGCTTCATTGGAATTCTCCTCGGTGCCTTCTTCGAAGCTCATCTTGTGGGTTGGAACATGCAAGATACGCGATAGGCATTTAACAAGAGGCTGGACGGAATTTTGATTTTACGTCTAGAAAGCAGCTGTCACTGGATGCCTCAGCCTCGGCATTTGAGTGACCGCACCGGTCCAAGTAATCTCTCCTGCACCAACGGCTTTTCAATATTCAATACACCCGTACCGTTCCAGGCCGGATCAAACACGATAATATATGATATGGGTCAGGATCGGGACCTGGAAGAGAAGGGTAGAAGTACCCCGTACCTGGAGGCACACGTGTTGATAGATCAAAGAGCTATTAATGTTTATTAATGTAGATAATGTGGAGATGAGTACATTCTACTTCTTTTCTGCGCTAGGCTTTCATCTTCTGGAACGTGACACGTAATTCTACACAGCCATGAGAAAACGCCTGCTTGCGTTCTGCATGCATGCCCAAGAAGGCGTAAGGACAAGGTGTTGTACCAATGAGACTCGAGAAATCGAACCTCCACCCAGTGGAGAGCGATGTTGTGGCTAAGGCTGAGGTCCTGGCATTAGCTGAGGCCTGACGAGGCTGTAGACTTGCAAGTTTTGGATCTCGTTGATATCAAGTGTGTTGAAAGTCCCACTACAGTAGAGTGACTTAGACTGATACCTCTTCTTGTGCTTGTCTCCTGCTTTCCGTCTGATCTATCTTCACATTGTCCGGTCTGATGTGATGATTGTGCTTCTGCTACAGATTTCACCCTGAGATCGCCAGCTCTTCCCCTCGTCCAACCTCAAATCATCCTGGGGGTACCGAAAGGTCGACTATACAGCTTTCATCAAATCCTCAAACCCACTCATACCAAGGACGGAGACACCGATAGGAAGTCGATCTGCCAATGTCTGCGGTGAAGACGTACCTCCTGCCTCCCAATCTCGATTTCCTTCAAGAAGGGGTAGTTGTGATTGCGAATATAATGCCTGATCCCTTCGAGCCGAGGAGGGTTCTCGCTCTCTGGATCCGAGTGAACTCAGACCACCGTAGACGAACGGTGGTGGGTCTTGGGTATATGAACAGTCGGGATAGCATGAGCTCAGCTCGCGGCGTGTGATCTCTATTAATTCGGCGCCACTTCTGCGCCTGGACAGGTTCCTGGTCAAGGTCCAGGCCATCCTGCTGCGTCACTTCGGATTGATGCTGTGCGGCATCTTTGGCTGGAGTTGCATCGCTTTCGGGGTTGCGTGTCCGTTTGCCGCCTTCCGGATTGAGATCTGCGATCTTCTCCTCCAGGAACTTCATCACGTTTTTCAAATTGTCTTGATAGCGTCGTTCCGATTCCGATTCCGATTGAGATACCGATACCGATACCGATTCCCATTCCCATTCCCATTCCCATTCCCATTCCCATTCCCATTCCGATGCCCCTTCCAAATCCTGTTCCACTGCCATTTGGTAGACTGTTGCAGCTGCCTGAAGTGCACCGCTGAAGTCATCTGCGCCCTTCTCTATCAGGAAATCCATTATCTCTTGAGATCCCCTTCCTGCTGCCTCCCTTAGTGCACCATTGTAGTCATCTGCACCCTTCTTAATAAGAAGTTGTACAATCTCAATACGTCCAAAGCGTGCCGCTGTTTGAAGTGCCTTATTATACTGATTTGCACCCTTCTTAATAAGAAGTTGTACAATCTCAATATGTCCAAAGAGCGTTGCTTCGTGAAGTGCCTTATTATACTGATTTGCACCCTTCTTAATAAGAAGTTGTACAATCTCAATATGTCCATGGAGTGTCGCTTTGTGAAGAGCCTCATTGTACTGATTTGCACCCTTCTCAATAAGAAGTCGTACAACCTCAGTCTCTCTGAAGATGATTGCTTCAGAAAGTGCCTTATTATATTGATTTATACCTTTATTAATAAGAAATCGTACAATCTTAATTTGTCCATAGAGTGTCGCTTTGTAGAGTGCCTCGTTGTAGTGGTTTGCACACTTCTCAATAAGAAGTCGTACAATCTCAATATATCCATTAGAGATAGCTTGATAAAGTGCTGTATGATACTGATTTGCACCCTTCTCAATAAGAAGTTGTACGATCTCAACATGTCCCAGGTCAACTGCAGCTTCAAGTGCACTGTTGAAACCACGACATTGCACATTTGCGTCTGCACCCTTGTCTAGGAGGAGCTGTGCCACTGTATAGTGATTTTTTATGGTAGCATATAACAATGCGGGGTTCCCCTCATCATCCTGTAAGTTGATGTCGGTTTTCTCGGACTCTAACAAGACTTCCACGAGCTTCTTGTGGCCGGCAGATGCAGCGAA
Organism: Endocarpon pusillum Z07020; assembly: GCF_000464535.1. Lineage (NCBI taxonomy): Eukaryota > Fungi > Ascomycota > Eurotiomycetes > Verrucariales > Verrucariaceae > Endocarpon > Endocarpon pusillum. The sequence goes on from NW_006916509.1 coordinate 58,414, forward strand.
GTGGAAGCCAGTCCAGCCTGGCATTTTGTAGTTGTAGTCTCTGGGAATCAAATACAGGCATTCAATGTTCCAGTAAATCGGAAACCAGATTGTATAACGTGGAGAAGTAGTATTAAGAAGTGTCAAGCATAAGCTGAACTCTTCGCTGCCCTGACCCACATCTGCGATTCGAAGGTGCTCTGGCCAATTCACCGCCGAGTAGTCCATGAAGTCGTAGATTGAGTTTTGGTAAATGCTTCCTTTGTCGGCTTCTTCGTTACTGTCGACCACTTGGTGGTCTCCCGACTCAATCTCTTTCTTGTCCGCAGCCTTTACTCGCAAGTCCTCCGGCGAATCTTCGGCTAAATCGTACAGTTCGCTGGGATCACGTTCCTCGTCCTCATCATTTCCTGTGAGCTCAGCATCTAGGGTGGCCTCCCAGACATTCGATACTGCTCCCGTGTCTGCGTCTTTCCTAGGGTCTTCAAAGTCGTCCAAAAGAAGATATCGCATACAAGTCTTTGCCATGATGAATTCACAGTACTGTTGAGACAGAGACTTTTTCCACAGGCCAGATCCATTACCCGACTTCAGATCCGTCTTCAAAAGAAATTCTTTGGCCGTTTGGTGGAAAAGCTGTATTCTGGAGTCTGAAATATATACGAACAGACCACAGAGATTTCGAATCCTTATTTTAAGGTGTTCCCTATCAAGGTCTAGGTCTTCAAAGCAGGAACAATCATCCTGACTTGCCAGGGCGAGAGCCACGTCCATTTCTTTCAGAGTAAGGGGCCTTGTCGCACCTACGATTATGCTGAGGAGGACTTTTGCTTCTTCTTGATCTGTGCTTTTGTTCAGAATGTTCTCATAGGCTTCGTCGACTGATTTTGGGATTTCTGCAACGATCTTGTTGAACTTTCTCTCAGTCCTTTTTAGGCTCTTGCGGATTTCTTCGAAGACTAGGTAAAGCCAGAGGTATGTACGGTTACTTGTTTGCTGTAACCGTGCTTGTAGCTTTTCTTGAAGGTTTTGTCGGAGATCTAACTCAGTTGAAAGCTTGGAGACCCAGGCACATGTAACGTGGTCGATCTCAGTGCTAATCTGCTCGTTCTCTTCTTCTCCAGCAAGTCGGATTGTTGGTAACCCATTTGTGATTCCACAAAATTGACGCTCGATGTCATAATATGGACGGCTTGTCACAAGAAATCTCAGACTTGATTTTCTTGGAGCTTTGCTGACGGAATCATTGTAGAAATCAGTGAGCATATTAATTAGCTCTTGCCGTCCTTCATCAGCACATTCATCAAGAGCGTCCAATACACAGATAACATCGCCAGCAGCAGGATCGGTTGCGGAAGAGACTAGGATTCGCCAAAGTTCCCTGGTCTCTTTTTGCAACATCTCTTTTAATATGTCCCAGTGTGGAAGTGCGTAGTACAGCAGCTGAGGCCGGTAACTGAAGAGTTGATGTAGCAACGCGCAAAGAGCAGTCGATAGACTGTTTTGCTCGTCATTATCCTTGAAGAAAAAGTAACAGGTTGAATATTCAGGGCCCTTGAACTCTTTGTCAATCAGTGACTTGGAGAGTACACTCTTGCCACACCCAGGGTCGGCTGAAAGCCACAGTAGGTCGTTACGTGTGTTTTTCAGCCATGATTTATACTGACCGTGGTTGAATACCCACTGACAAGTGCCTTCAACACGATCTGGATTACGGTCCTTATGTCTTTCATACTCGGAGGTTTTGAAGACTTGGTGGCATTGCCGATCTCGCTCATCTTCATATCGTGCGTTAACCTTCTTGTTCTGTTCGTTCGTCGTTGCAAGTAGCTTCGTTGCGAGTTGATGTGATTCAGGGTCTAGACTTCCAGTCAGATACTACTTCCGTATGAATGCAGATTGTTAAACCGCAACAATGAAGCTTAAACTGGCTTGTATTCTGACCACGTTGCAAATGGAACAGTCAAGGAAAAAATGAGAACCATAGATCTTCATGTTTTGAAGATAGATTATTTCAACAAAAGGCTTTACAGACCTGCGACTTGAACAATCCGCTGTTCTAATTTTACTTTGTGAGCCGGTATAATAAGCAAGAGTTCTTTGGCGTAAGCCGCGGCCGTGATTGCTGCATACGGTTGCCACTCCTTGTTTTTGTGGGAATCTGAGTAATCACAGATGCCTCTGATAACAAGACATTTGAAGTGATTCATGAGTCCTGCTGCTTCCATCTCAAAACAGAGCACCCCCAGATCCTCGCCATATTTTGATCGAGTCAAGCCGTGCTTGATGACCTGATTCCCCGAAGCGATGAGACCATAATGAATGCGTGGATCATTTGATTCACGGTCTCGTCGATCAATCAGCTCAGAGATGTCGCAAGAATCACAATTGGGAAACGAATCTGGGTGATTGTAATTCGCATTGAACAATCGATCTTTGCCGCGGCTGGGATAGCCATATTTTCTTGCCATCTTAGGGTAATTGGTAGACATCTGCTTAATGAATAATGGAATTTTGCTATCTTCCATTTCATGAGTTGCCTCCAATGTGCCCAACGCTGTCAATACCATCTGAGGAGGCCGATCTAGGGAGCCTGTCCTCTCGAGTCGACCTTCTGTTATTGCTTTACCCAGATCATACTGCACCACCCCACTGAGTGTTCCTTGTGGCCTGCTGACAACGATATCCCCAAGTCGAATGTCACGTTTAGCACTTGGAACGCCACCTCCAATCCCGACCATCAATCCAAATCGGGTCTCCTTGAAACTGTGCAGCATTTGCTCGGCTACAACAGCAGCAGATGTGGTTCCATAGTCCGGCAGACATGCGATCACGATGTTATGCTTCTGTATGCGACCGAGACAGTAATTGTTGTGGTCGGATGGATCTTGCTCTTGTGGTTGGTCGTGTATCTCATCCAACATGGCTCTTGCTGCGGTCATCTCCAGGGGAAGCGCACAGATCCATCCCACTTGGTATTCGCTGTTTGCCAGCGCAGGCGCCTTGGTAGGAGGCATCGAACCCAAGTAGGTATCGTACTCGAAGAGGAAGATAGCTCGGAAGGGAAGGCAACTCGAAGAGGAAGGTGAGGACAGCAGGCCGTAGCAGAAGTTCGGGGTCGCTTCCGGCACGATGGCAGAGGTTGAGCTTCACAAATAAGGCATCTTCGACAATGACAGTGAGCGAAAAAGAAGTAAGATCCGACCAGCTTGAAGTGCAAAGAAGGCTCAGAACTCGGTTACAGCACCATTCGCCTGGTGAAAAGCCAGAAAAGCTCATTCACATTGATGGTACATGACTCTAGCATCTAGAGTCAAGGATATGATAGTATGAACAAGTCGCAATTTCAAAGTCAGCGAGAAACTCTGCAGGAAAGCGGCAAAGCACAGTGAGGCTCAAGGGGCCAGGCGCCCTTTTACAGCCAACCATCGCATTGGACGTGAATGCATGCATGCATGCAGGGTCCAAGAAGTGCAACATAATTACCCATTTAGAAGCCTGTACTGCATGTGCAGCATCGATGTAAATACTACCGGGGGGGCCATAAGTAATGTTAGCTCCGCACTAGTTAGTAAAATTCTCACGAAACGCCCTCTTGACAGAACCTCTGTACGGCACTATGACCTCATTGCTCTACGCCTTTTTATCGGTTCTACGCGTTGCATTCGATGAATTTCGATGAATTTTGTATAGATTCTGTTGAATTCAACGAATTTCGCGTGGATTCTATTGATTTGCTGTTTCTACATATACGAATTCTACTCCGAATTCTGCCAGAGAGGTGCCATGCAGTGATGGATGCAGAAGGACGGCATACTCAAGATTAGAAAAGAAAAACAGACTAGTCCTAATTGAGCGATTTGCTGGCGTTCTATCTTGGCAGTTACATGATGTAACTAGCGTGGAGCTAACATTACTTATGGCCCCCCCCGTAGTATATTTTGATACTCAGTCGTATTGCTGTTTCTGATTGTGAGACGTATTATCATCATCATTGATGCTAGAGTTATTCTTGAATAGGAGGAATGATCAGTGATGATCAGAGGATACTTACTGGCCAATTTGCTCAGCCTAGCACTGTCTCGTCATTTTTGATAGTGGGCCTCAGGAACTGAAGCCGCTTCTTATCAGATATTGAACGTTTCTGTGGCCGCTCTGCAAGCATGCAGCGTCTTACTACGCAGTGGCTATCCGACCACCATAGCTGGACCTTCTAGGCTTCGCCTATGCAGTAAACATAGAATCACTATGGCCTGTAGGAATGCTTTAAGCATACAAGAAGTGGACGCTTTGAGCGCGCTTCAATTGTGCACCCGCGTTCTGTAAATATGCTCTCAGCATGCAACAGTAGTCATGCTCCATCTTACTGCACTCCGGTCCGCCGCTTAGTGACAGATTTAATGTGGCTCCTGGCATGACTTGAGATGTCAAATTTGAATGGACGTATTAAGTGGTACTTACGAGGCAGAAAATTCCCGTAAACATACCACGTAGGCAGCGGCACCAAATCGATCATCACGACCAGAACCCTAACTTAGACATTGCTTTAAGCGTGCAGCAACATTAGACCTCTTAAACGTATGACAATTGGCATGTCCAAGCGCGCAACAAGTAACCTCTGGGGAGTATGCTGAGCGTAGAGTAACTGACATTCCAACAGGGGTACAGTTGGTCCTGGAGTAGCACAATCCAAACACACAAACAGGAATCGGTGATGGTCAAGAATAAGCAAGAAATGATGATGATAATGATAGATGCTCATTGGTAAACAGACACCCATATCTTTACAGTAGTATTTGATATTATGTAATCGCTCGGTGATTCTTCGACTTTCACATGTCGGCGCTGCTCCACCATTCGTGTCAGAGAGGTCCACCGCAGGCAGGTGACCGCAGGTATCGCCATGCTCTTATCTCGTTCTCCTTTATGCTTGTTCGGTGTTACGAAAAGAGTCCACTCTGCACCTACGAAGCTGGCTTCGTTATTACACGGAACGTTTCTGAACTCGCACCTCTTTGCGCTGGAGTATGGATGAAGGAATACAAAGGCTTCCACAACCCAGGCACCATTTTATTGACCTGATAAATCTTGTTCTACACATCTGGTCTCCCTCAATATGATTGGTAAGGGGACAATCAATTGCAAGCATAATGATACTCGCTGACCCATTCAACCGCAGACCATGTTCTTGGGAGACCCTCATCCCAATTTCGCAAAGTACAAGTTTTCGCGGTCGTTTCCTTCTGGTCGTTCTATCTCTTGAGGTACGCCAACTGGATGTAAATCATGCTTCGCAGCTAACCATATCCCAGAGGCGACATACATGGCCCACCATTTATACGAAATCTATCTGCTCGTCTTGGGAAGAGATTCACCCCTTGGCAGACTGTTGTCCTGACTCTTCTTTGGCTGTATGTCGCTCGCAACTTTGCCAAAATAACCGGCCTTGAATCACCCGAACCCTTAGCGAATCTTTACAGTCGAGCGTTCTTCCGAGCAACATGGATCACAACTGCGCTGGATGCAGGGTTCTGGAGTGCTATGAAAATAAGGAACAAAAAGCTGAGAGATATAGCGTCGATTATTTTTACAGTGTACTACCTGATTGCGGCCGAGCAAGCAGATGAGAAGGTACGCAAGATTAGGGCGGTCATGACGGTTGACCATTTGCGAGTGGCCTGGAATAAGCCGAACACTCCATACTTGTCTTTTTTCACTCGGATAATGCGCCCACGCTTTACACAATACAAGCCCAGGAAAATTCGCATTCCCAGACCGAGATCGTCGATGTACAAGGAGCCAGTGAATGCGTGGATGTACTTCAACGGAACATTGGCGGAACTGAGAACCCAGACCAAGCTCGTCCTTGATATACCAGGGGGAGGTTTTGTGGCTATGGATCCAAGGACAAGCGATGACAAGCTGCTGGCTTGGGCGGGAAAGACAGGCTTGCCAATATTGAGCTTGGACTACCGGAAGGCACCCGAGTATCCCTATCCGTACGCACTCAACGAATGCTATGATGTCTATCATGTGATTGTCGCAACCAGAGGTCGATGCATAGGCATCGAAGGAGAAATCTGTCCTCGCATCGTGCTTACAGGAGACAGTGCTGGAGGGAATCTTGCTACAGGAACAGCATTGATGATCATTCAGTCTAATATGGCAGGGGGGCGCGGCATGACTCTCCCATTGCCAGCGGGCCTCGTTCTAATGTATCCAGCACTCGACATGAACATTGGGAGCTGGATGACTGATGATCAAATGGCCCTAATCAAGAATCCTCGAACAGCACGGAAACACGAGAACTTCATAAAACGAAAAAGCGAAGATATAGACAATCGTTTCACGCCCAGCACACCCCGTCCCTCTGATGATGACGGTGAAAGAAACACCAAACATGACTTCTTCAGTGATCGCAGCAGCAACAACAACGACGCAAAAACCAACAATCACGACATATCAGCATCCCAGAAACAGCAACCCAAACTAGAAACCGACGTCGAGGCCCAACGCCAGGCCGTCGCTGTCTCAAAACCCCAACCTCTCAAGACCCGTCTTGCCGTCTCGTCCATGATTTCTTACTTCGGCGACCGCATCCTCACCCCGGAAATGATGCGAGCCATGATAATTCTATACGTTGGTCCTTATTCGCGTCCTGACTTCACGACTGATCATCTACTCTGTCCCGCCGTCGCACCCGAACCTCTCCTCACGCGGTTTCCAAAAACGTACATTCTGACGGGTGAGCGGGACCCGTTGGTTGATGATACGGTTCTATTTGCGGGCCGGTTGAGGCAAGCGAAGTTACGTCTTTTCCAAGAACGCAAGGATCTTGGTCTAGAGAAAAGTAATGCGGAATTCGATGAGAAAAAATATGTCGAGGTTGCGCTGATTCCAGGAGTCAGCCATGGGTTTGTTCAATTCGTGGCCGTTTATCCCGAGGGTTGGAAACACATCTTTCGGTGTGGGAGGTGGATTGAGGATCTTTTTGCGGCGCCCCCTACAGCTTTTGAGTCGCAGACGAGTCTAAAGGGACGGTTGGGCAACGCCATTGGCATGGCTGGGGGTACGGGGAGTGGACTGGAGATTAATGGCAGTGTGAAGGGAGGAGCGAGTGGGGGTGTGACAGGAAATGGAAGTGGCAGACACCACAGACGGATCGGCACGGCAGAGAGTAGTGGCGATGAGGATAGACCTTTAGAGATGAGCTCCATCCATCCCAGTACCGGCACACCACCAGCATCACTATCTCTTCCAGAAAGGAAAAGCCCGCCTGGACCTGGCACCACTACTGCCAACTCGAGCGCCTATGCAAACTTTAAGCCGACATTGATCCCCAAGCCTGCCGGCCTGAAAATTAACCTCGACGCCAAAGACGCGAATAGCAATCTCAGGAAGGGGCACATTGATATGTTGCAGGATGCATCTTCCGAGGAGGAGCGGAGAGAGAGACATCATGCACGCACGAAGAGTGCAACGAGTTTGGGGAGTGAAGAGGATTTGCTGAAGAGGAGGATGCAGGGTCTGACTGTGGGGTTGTTGGGCGACGGGTAGGACTGAAATTGATGAGGAAGGATGAGTTGAGATGTTGTGGTTTATTTGCGTGTGGCCGATTGACTAGTATATAGGGATGGACTATCAAAACAAATATGCAATATTCATCTTAACAGAAGCTACTTGGTTATTTACCTGGTTCCCTGTTTTGCTGGCGGAGGGTGCTACTTCTCCTGTCCTGATATGGGATCCATTCCCTCCTCTCGTTCTAATCAAACACTACGTAGATGAAGATGGCTGACATCTACATGTCAAACCCTCTTTGAACTATATAGTAGCAGCAGCATTGACAGCAGCAGGCTGATTATGCATCAATATGGATGACTACAGTTGAGCTGCAGGTCAGGGGACGAGTGAGTAAGTGCATATGTCAGGAGCAATCACACATAGGGAGGAGGAGAGGTAAGCGGACCTAACTAGTCTCCGGGATTAATTGATAGGAAGTGAAGCAGCTCGTTAAGCCCATGTAGTCATGGCGATCTAAGAAAGGGTTAAGAGGTTCATGAATCGTATTTTCCTTTTGAAGTAGATGCTTTCCGATCTACTTACTTCGCATGAGGATTTTTCGACGAATCCTTTGGGCTGTACTTAGTACAGCATGATTCTACTTGAGTATGCGAAAAGACTAGGAAATCACACACTGGCCTCTAATACCCTCGCCTTCTGCCGCGCCAGCTTAGCCTTTCTTGCCACATCCAACCCCCTAGCCTCCATCTCCTGTGTGTCTTTCGATTTCTGCTTCTTGCTCTGATGCTGCTGCTGGTGCTGATCCACCCTCAAACGCCCCTCCTCGCGTTCCGCCTTTCGTTTCTTCCTATTCTCCCTCTTTGCTGCGACTTCCGCCTCCTTCTTCTTTCGTAACTCTACCTCCTCCCCGTCTTTCACGACGTCGTCATCGGCAACCCAAAGATCATCGGCTAGCCAGATGGGGAGAGCGGCTGAGTTGGGCGATTTGATGTGGATTCCTTTGACGTTTCGCCAGCCGCGGGCGACGTAGCGGTCTATCATGGCTGATGCCACGGTGGTGATATTCTCAGATAGTTGGGTGGGCGTAAAGCTTGCTCGGCCAACACGGACAGCGGCGTTGGTGCCAGGACGGAGGGAAACGGGGACCGCATTGAGGGCGGATTGAATTTCTTTGGCAACAATGGGTGGGGAAGCTACTGTTGCGGATTGGTCGCCTGCTCGTAAGTTTTTGTTGGCAGGCTTGACTCGTTTGCCGTCGATCTTTTCTAGCTGTGCGATTCGGATAGGGATAGGTCTCTTGGCGGAGTCTTTGTAAAATATCTTCCCAAGCGTATCTACTAGCCTGGTGATGATCCTGTCGTCGGCGAGAAAGACATCGTGCTCCGCTAAAAGTTGTCTTCGGCTCTCGAAGGAATGGTATTTTGCTTTTAGTTTTGAGTAGCCGATCACCTTCCCAATTCTCGCAGATAGAGAGGCAGGAAATGTTGGGTCGGCCACCACATCTTTGACGGCGCGTTGAGGATCAGCGGTGATGAGACAGATGCTGAGGGAGGGCGAGTTGTTGATTGAATGTGGTACAGGGATTTTGCCGGGTTTGAGACGATTCTTGTCAACGATGTGCTTCTTAGTGGTCAGGGTCAACCATATTGGTGGGTCCTCGGCTAGCTGCTCCTCGGAATCCGAGTCACCATCGTCGTTGTCCAGGAGGCTCTTCTTTGCTGAAAGGTCTTTCAGCCGTTTGGCCTCTTGTTGCACATGCTGTAGCAGGGCAGTGGAGGCTTTCAGTGTCTTCAGGATGGTTAGCAGACGAATTGTGTAGCACAACGCATTGACGTACTTGGTCGACATCTATCTGATAAGGCGAGGGTGTACTTCCAGCAGCTTTTGAATCAGATGTGATTGGCGCCATGATGGAGTATACAATCCGGAATTTCTGGGTCGGTTTTCTATCTGCGAATATAATTTCGACGATTTTTCGAGGAATTTAGAGTTGGGACGTAACTGTACTAGGTTACTACTATTAGTGATGCGGATAAGGCCGCTTGACCTTCCTTGATCATCTACTACATAAGCTTGACACTTCCATAGATAAGCTACTAGTACTCCGTAGTTCGGTTAATTTTGGTACTCGAGTAGTTATTCTTTGCTTGGAGTTCTCGGTTCTCCATCTACATAAGCGACCCCTCGCTGCCTTGCTAAACCAATTAATGTGCTTCCGCTTCTGCCTGGTGTCTTTCTCTTGAAAAGTAACCTACTCGATCTGTGATACTAGTAGGAGAATATTATGAGGAGGTTGGGTTCCCAGCATCGGATCAACAGCCGCGTTTCGCTGGCCAAGGAAAATGAGGTGGCTCGGTACTAGTAGTAGGCAGCCCACATCGTCGTCGAATTGGAGATGCAGTTGGATCGTCTATGCTCCAATTGAGGTGTCTTTGTGCATGATTGCCCATCTCCCTTCATGAGACACATGGCTCTATCTGTGCACTATGTTGTGTCCGCTCTCACTGTAAAATCTCATCACATATACGGAGTAAATAAACTGAGTTACAGAGAAACACTCTCTCTGACAATGTGTTCAGGTATGACCTAATTGGTGATTTCTTGGAGAAGCCGGAGTTAGCAGACTCTCAGCCAGACGTAACGCGTCTATCCACTGCACAAGCGTGCCAAATGTCTCCACCACCTCATTCCCTGCCCTTGAAACCCACACCGACCCAAGCGTGACCTTCTTCATACTACGTACACTCTCTTTCCCGACCTCACCCTGATTCATCTTCCATAATACTTCAAATCGAAGGTGACACTGACATGCGGGCCTGTCAGTGATTCTCCCCCACCTTGACCATCAACCATCAACCATCAGCCACCGCGTCTGGAGGTTGATTTCCAACTTGACGCGCCCTTCCAGTCAAAGAAGCTGAAGTGAACAACTCGGCTTCTCTACACCGACTACTATCTGATTCCTGTGCCGGCATGGCACCCTCACCCAAACGAAAGATATCCTCTGCACCCCCAGTGGCCGGCGCCAAAAGAACAGCCGCGTCTCTCCTTCCTGCCTTCGAACCCTTCTCATCGTCACCTGCGCTTCCACGTGGCATCAAACGATCTCGTGATGCCTTGTCTGAGATTGTAACCTATCCTACACCTGTCCCAACATCTTCAACCGCAGTTCCATCCTCTTCTCCTCCGGCTCCGTCCAAGTCACGTCATTCATCCAAGCGTGCTTATTCCACAGTATCCGAACGTGCTCCTCTTGCCGATGTCCCATCGATCGAGCTACCTAGAGATGGCAAAAAGATACTGATGGGACGGTCGAGTGCGACTTGTGACTATCAGCTCTCTTCCAACCGTTTGATTTCCAGAGTACATGTTACAGCTTGCTTCAAGCCTGCTTCGTCGAACCTCAAACAAGACCAGATTGAGATCACTTGTGCTGGGTGGAATGGTATAAAGGTACACTGTCGTGGAAAGGCAGTAGTGTTGAGCAAGGGTGATACTTTCACTTCCTGTCACAAGGGTCTAGACGTCATAGTTGACGCACAAGATTCTCGTATCTGTGTCAAATGGCCGAGCAAGGATGACACACCATTCAGCTCTGGATCTTCAGATGAAGAAGGCTCTCCTAGTCGACGTCCAAGATACCTCAAGCGCCACTCCACTCCACCGAGCCCACATCTGCCCCAGCAACAGATCGCCTCACCAGTCTCACCTTCGCCCGCTGTCCAGCCCACTCCAAATGTCTCCATTCCGTCTTCTCCGCCCAGCCTACTGCAACCGACTGGAGGTCCGGTCATTGTTTACGAGGACAAGTCGGTCTCTCCTCAAAACACTCACCATAAACCAATGACCGTGTCTCAAACAACTGTCAAGATGTCTCAACCAGCCAGCGTTCTGCTTCCTCAATCTCAGGATAGTTTACTTAGCGTGTCTCAAGACTTCTCCGATCAAGATGAAGAGAATGACCCGATCATTCACTCCTTCGGTCCTTTTGGTGCTAATCTCCTTCCCCGCATGGCATCGTTCACCACTGGAGAATCACTTATTACCTCGCCACGCAAAGAGTCTCGAGCTCGTCCTGAGCCTTTGAAATCCTCAGCTTCACCTTCTCAAGCACGGAAGAGATCCAACTCATTCGACCTCAAGACCCATGTTATCAATCAACTAGCATTCTCACGTCTTTCTTCTACTCCTCTGTCTACTATTCTTAGCCACTTTCCCGATGATGCTGGAGATTGCTCCGCTGAGAATGTGAAAGAGGTCATCGCCCAGACCAGTTGCATTGGGGAGGTCACTCGTGAAGGCAAGGATGCTGCTGGCAGACCTCTGGAGAGCGAATACTATTACATTCCCGATGAGGACGGAGACGAAGTGAGACGGGAAGCTGTTGTCAACGAACTTCGGAAGCCTGGGCTGCGAGCCTGTCGTAAGCAGCACAAGGTTTGTCTTGCTACCCTCTTCTATGTTGGATGCTAATTTTATTTTCCAGCAATACTTCTGGAGAAAGCCGAAGTAGTCGTATGATGGTGGATGTCGATTACTGTGTACCCACATTAGGGTCGATGTTCTTGCGAGAAATCCCTGTTTTCTTCTCGATTATGATACCAAAAGCCAAAGAGCTCAGTATGGCGAGGTCACTGTTTCTTTCCTTTCGATTGCCTTGCACCAAAACCAATCACCTGTACACAGTATGGTATTATTTCCAGTTGATCACCTGCTGTCGGTCGAATACATGAGCACTCCATCAGTCGGAGAACGGTGGATGAAAAGCTCTTGATAGCTAGCGATCAATATACCAAACATCAAGCTCTGCGTTCTTCTTATCTAACGACCTTTCTCAAACGGCTCTACCTTGACGCCTGTTAGGATCATTGGTGTAGCAGCATTGGTAGCATCTCCGCTTCCGTATAAATGCCAAGGTCTTAGTTTTACTGCGAGACTCGAGTCTTGTTCCTCAAATAGACCCTGTTCTACGACTAACTTAGTAGTTGAGCGCCGCATGAATGCCAATCATGTTGGAGCCAAGCTGTTGATCGAGTACGGACCCGATCAATCATCTCTGCTGGGCAACATGGATGCAGTTACCTCGGACCGGAGGAGATCTCCAGGTGTGGAGGTGGAAAGTACATCTTTACCCGACTGCCTGTCTTCGGCTTGTCTTCCACGCTGCACTCCCCCGTGTCACTTCGATCTTCATCGGACAGACATCATGGTTTCCACGTTGTATGCGTAGTAGCACTACTGCTTGAGAGATATTCCAAATGGGCGGAGACAAGCCATGGCCGCAGGTGCCGATAGGCAACAAGAAGTCAGTCTCTCCATGCTCCCTATTGTATCAATCCGCCTTTGTATTGAAGAAGCGAAAATGACAGCCATCTGGTGGCCGCCGTGGTGATCATTGGAGCAGGCATATCTGGAATGTGCACGGCCATTGATCTCATCAAAAGAAACAATTGTCGCAACTTCGTGATATTGGAGAAAAGTGGAGGCGTGGGGGGTACCTGGCGGGATAATAAATACCCTGGCTGCTGCTGCGATGGTGGGTAGAAGTTATTCCAAGTTGATGGGAGAATATGCTGATATATTGCTCAGTCTGGTCACAACTCTATAGCTACTCTTTTGAACAGAACTCGGGTTGGACAAGAGAATATCCAGGCCAAGAAGAGATATTGGTACGCAAGAAATCTGCTTCCTTTAAGGGTCCTGACCATAAATAGGACTACCTTATTGGCGTTGCGCAAAAGTATGAGTTATATCGCTATATCCGCTTCAATACCTCTGTGGAATCAGCGCAATGGGACAATGCAGAAAAGAAGTGGAAGACTGCCGTCAAAGTGACTGCCTCAAAGGATGCAGAGTTTGGGGACTCTTATACTCTGACGTCGGATTTCCTTGTTTCGGCGGTCGGACAGCTCAATGTCCCCCGATTTCCCAATATTCCAGGTCTTGATGAGTTTCAAGGCACAACGATGCACAGTGCAAGATGGGATTGGTCCTACGGTTTAGAAGGAAAGCGCATTGCTGTGATTGGCAATGGTTGCAGCGCTGCCCAGATTGTTCCTGAAATCGTCAAAGCTGCATCAAAGCTTACGGTATATCAGCGGACAGCAAACTGGATCATTCCTCGAGGTGATGCACCCATCCCATCCTTCAAACGTGCACTATACAAATATGTGCCTCCTATTCGATGGCGACACAGAGCAGATCTGATGGATATCCGAGAGTCGTCCTATGCTGCGATCCTCGATCATCATTCTCAGCTTGCGGAAATGTTGATGGATCTAAGCAAGGGTCTCATGAAAGCACAGCTGCCCGATAAGCCGGAATTATGGGACAAATTGACCCCGAATTATCCTATTGGATGCAAGAGAATCATCAGTACAGATGACTACTTTCCAGTTTTCAATCAGGAGCAGGTATCTCTTGAAACGCGGCCAATCTCGAAGATCACAGAGAAGGGCATTGAGGTTGATGGTAAAGAAAGCGACTACGATCTCATCGTCCTGGCGACGGGTTTTCGAACTGTAGAATTCATGCATCCGATCAGAATCACCGGCAGTGCAGGCCGTTCCATCTCCGATATTTGGGCTAAAGGTGGTCGAGCACTATACGGCATCACGGTCGAAAGCCTACCCAATTTTGGCATGCTCTATGGTCCCAACACCAACCTTGGCCACAACAGCATCATATTAATGATTGAGGCGCAGTCAAAGTACATCTGTGCCCTGGTGGCTGAAGTGCTTCGAGCTCGTCAAGCAGGGAAATCGCTCACCATCACACCTAAGAAAGAGAGGTTGGAGGAATACAACAACGAGCTACAGAAGAAGCTTAACACGACCGCCTTTGCACATCCGAGCTGTAGATCGTGGTACAAGAATGAGGAAGGGGTTATCACGAACAATTGGTCTGGGACGGCGATCGAGTATCAGAAGATGCTCGAAAGGGTGAGATGGACGGATTATGAATTATCAGGCAATGGAGCAGATGAGATGCCAGAGACAAGTTTGAAGATACCCAGAGTGGTTGAGGAGACGTACCTTAGCTATACCGTGCTGGCTTTGGGGGTAGCTAGCATGTTGGCTGCAGGAGCAGGATGGGCCCTCAGGAGCTCGGGAAGATTGAGAGTCAGGTGATATGAAATCTAGTAACCCTGAATGTACTGATTCGCCACAGATATGAGGAGATATCTTATAATGATCCGATTTGATGCTCCATGTTCAGTTGATCTTTTTGTGAAACCTGGCAACCTCTGGACCCCCACCTTTTCGCCAGCATAGAAAAGGGACACATCACCACTCCACAAAAGGACACTTAATTGATGTACCCCACTGACTAGCATATCGGCTACCTGCGGTACTTACCATAGTAGCTTAGCGTTGCGTTGCTTGGCAAGATGGCGTCACACTCTCGGAACTTGCCATCCGTGACAGCCTTACACAGTACACAGGCAGACAGGAACGTGTGTGTCAATCACGTTCAAAGTTTGCAAGGAGTCATCTGTTTCAGAATTACCTGCTGAGTCCTCCATCCTACCACCTCCCATAGTCTCCCCTACCTGCTCTTGAAACCATACATTTGGTGATCTTAGCCATCTTTCGAATCAGCCTGAGCCTCAAAACCCCCGCATCTGCCTATCATTCATGTGTCTTGCCCTCATCGTCAACCTCCGAGCACAAGCATAAGTTTCAAGATGCCTATGTTCAACGTACGTATCCTCGTCTTCCGCGTCCCATAGAATAGAAGCCTCACCAGCTCCATCCACTGGCCCATTCCTCAGTCAACAACTTCCTTACAAATTCTCCTTCTCACACCCCTCCACTCCTCACCATCTTCACCAGTCCCGTCACCTCCAATCACCTGTTCCACTAGTCCACTCCCCAACCGAGGCTTATTCTGTTTCCAATCACCTTCAGGTAACACTCAAAGAAAACGCCCACGAAGACGAGCTTAAAAAGGCCAAAGACAAAAGCAAGGAGCAAGGTGGAGAAATCAAACATGAGTTCAGCTTGATCAAGGGCTTTACGTATGTCATCACCTCAGCAGTGCGCTCTTGCCCATTATCATCTTGTCCTCCGTATCCTCTCGTTGGGATCTACAGCCTCGTTGGTCAGATACTTACTGTTGTTTCTTCTGGTTGTGATAGGGTCGAGTTCCCACCCGACAAAGTCCACGCTCTCCAGACAAACGAGCACATCCATGTGGAGCAGGATGGGGAGGTTAAAACGCAGGGCTAGATGGCGTTTACAAATCCACATCAAAGAAGATAGCAGGCGAGATGGCTGGCTGGGTTTCATGGCGGCCTCGGGGAGCACTTGAAGAATTGACCAATGAAGCGGTGGTTGCTGGACCTGCAAGACATTTCTTACACGGCAGAACCTATTTTCATGATTTGCTGCGCTGCGCTGTGGAGAAGGGATGGGAGTGAGACTGCGGGAGACACGGTATGACATGATATGATACACGATGCGCGAAGAAAATGCGTTCCACATCTCAGAGGACAGAGATCAGCTAGATAGCTACTGGTCCAATGAAATCAACGATTCAGCTATCTGTGCTACTGCTGCTGTAACGTGTGATTGGTACTTTATCACCAGCATTTTGGTGAGAGATGAGGAGCCTTGAGTAAGAATTATCGTGTAAGATGGCATTAATCAAGATACCCCTCCTGGGCCATCAGAAAATGCCATCACAGGAAATTATTGACTAGTACGGAGTCACCTGAGCTCATCTGTCTGCAGACGAAACCGTGTTCACGGTGACCATGACTGGTTACTGTTGGGTACCTTGGCGCTGCTATTTATGCATGTGAGATCTGTTCAACTCATTTCTATCCCGTGTCGATTTTGGCCAGCCAGTCAGATGATGCCTTGATATTCGTTACCTTCGCGTTCTCTGGCGGAACTAGGCTATGCCATGAACCTGACTCTGGAAATCAATTCTGGAGCTCCACCCTTTCAACGTGACCTTCTCCTTCTCTTCTTCCTCCTCCAGCGGTGCAGTGGTTTATTCCTGGCGGAAAACCTATCATATCACATACTCATACACCATATTCTTCCCTAGCGTAGGTTGCATCTCAAAAATCAGTAGTCCTTCCATTATAGCTCCACTCGCCCGCACTTCCCCATCTCAGCGGCTCGTTCTTCGGTCCCCCCACCTCTCCCGTCTTCGGATTCACATCGCCCTCAAACTCCGGCGTCGCGCCCCTCCGCACCGCGGGGTGCAACTCCTCTCCACTGCCCCTTGCTTCGATTACGCGGTTTATCTCTTGTTCCTCCTCTACGGGCGACTGAGAATGGATTTCTGAGGAAGTGCTGGATTGATGTGACTCTGATGCTGAGTTGTCTGTGCGACTTGAGATCAGGCCCTCTGCGTCTGCGATGTCTGACGGGTTGGAGTCGGGGGATTGGTTTATGCGTGGCGCGGTTCTACGCTGTGAGGCGGGGGTGTCTCTGGGGGTGGAGAATGCTCCAGTGGATTGGCGTTGGAGGGCTTCGAAGAGTTCTTGTTCTTCCTTTGGGAGTCGGGGTGGGGAGGGGCCGGTGCGGAAGGGGAATTCTGCTGGTGAGGAAGATTGGGGTCGAGATGGGGAGGGGTGGATGTGGTGGCGTGGGGTTGTGGAGAGGAGGCGGTTCAGGGTGAAGAGGGAGCGGTTTGGAGGTTTCGGTTTGGAGGTGCATATGATCGAACGAAGAGGAGTGAGTGTTCGTGACATGTCTACTGGTTTAGGGGATGCTGTGTTTGGTTGGCAGAAGGTAGTGGTGGAAATGAATGAGCAATAAATTGACAGTCTTCGGGCCCATATAAATGACGATTTCATGCCGAGGTTGTGCAGTTTGCAGCAGATATAAACATGCCAAGGCTTTATCCTACACCAATTTTTCTGTCATGAGATTTCTGCCCACTTTTGGAAATGGCGGAAAGGTGACTACACCACTATCAGAAGTCATGGCTCTCTATGACCAAGAAATCTGGTGAATCAAGTAGCACTGCTTTTGGGCCTTGGTCAGAGGCTTGGATATGTGAATCTTTTCTGGCGGCTCTGACGTGTCCTGCCTTTTGTCTCCGACCTGGCTCTCACCATGTTTCTCCCATCAAGCTCTCATGGAAGGCTGTCCAAGGGCAAGAGTTCTTTGAACACCCCTGCTAAATAAACTTTTCTTCATATGATTAACTTACATGCCTCTCACAGGAATCTCCGGGAAGAGGTGATTGGAGACATGAATTCTCCCTGTTGTCCTGTTTGACCTCAAACAAGCATTCACGGTGAATGCTTGCAGGCTCAATCTCTTAAAGTCTTCACTTTCTGATCTCTATTCCTGCTTATCTCTTCTTGAACCTGACTCTCTAACCCACTTCCGTTCTCTTATCCATCTGGCTACCCCAATTGGAGACTCCAGGCTAGTGGTTAGCCATTCTTTCTGGTACGGGCAGTATCCATCGATACACTCACTACACGCCACTGCCCGGTCTTCAAGTCCTCAAAAATGCCTGCTCTAGTACCCGATCGATCCTCTGGTCTGCGGGTCGCCCATTCGACTAGCGCCATTGAGCTGTTGACGAGGAATGAAAAAATGTTGAAGATGTTCAACTCCAGGTTGAAAAGCTTGGTAGGCAGAGACCTGAGGTCTTCAAAACATGTTGGTATGAATTGTGCTTCTGCTTCTCACTTCTAGCATCGATGCTTATGGCGGTATGTGATCTAGTCAGTTGTATCACGGGACTTCTCGCACGCTTACTCCATATCGTAGAGTACTTTGTCAGCGGCTTCAATATCGTTCTTCCGGTCTTGGCCCAAGCCCTCGAAATGCCCGAACAATCACGAACATGGCCTGCAAGCATATTTCCTCTTATTACTGGGTCCCTTCTGCTCCCGGTAGGCCGTCTGGCGGACATGTATGGCGGCTACGTCCTGTTCTAGGTCCTTCTGCTCTTTTGACTACCACATGGTTTGCTCCAGTGGCTGCAGGAGGTCTTGTCCTTGCTACAGTCGCGGGTGTCATATTACATCTATTGTCAGGAACAATACTCATGATCCTCTCTGCTTCAGGTAATGTCCTCTGCGTGCTGCTCTTCGCAGTCATTCCAAAGCAGCCTAATTACTGGGCATATGTCTGTCCAGCCATGATTGGGGCCACCATGGGGGTTGGTATTGCGTACAGCGTGAGCAACGTGTTCATCACTACCCAGACGCCCAGCAACAAGCAAGGGCTGGCAGGCGTCTTGATCAACAGTACCCTGTTTCTCGGAATCAGCTTCTTCTTAGGAATTGCTGATATCGTTGTTGCACAGACTGTCATCTTGGACTAAGGAAGAGCTACAAGTTGGCTTTTTGGTTTGGCACCGGATGTGCTGGTGTTGCACTGCTGCTGTTGGTTCTTTTTGTCAGAATTGATAGAGAGAAGAGCGATTTGACATGCGATGAAAAAGCTGAGCTCGAAAGTGAAGTGAGCCGAAGGTCACTAGTCCTTCCAACAAACGGCGCCTTTGACCGCGGGGACGGGAGCGAAATCGATATTACTGCGTTGCCTGCAATACGATGAACATTACACTGCAAAGGGCCAGTACATTTTGCGGCACAACCAAAAGTTTACTTAGACCTGATACATCGGATTGGGATAAAGAAGCGTCACGGAGTTTAGAGGTATCTTGTCTTTCTGCAGCTGGTATCTAGCAGGACTGCAGCTATTGCACTGGCTGAACTTAATTTGGCTCTGGCATATTCTGCTTTACGCTCCTGCGTGTTCAAGCTTGAGAGCATCTAGTGTTATTGGTTATAGATCATGGCATTTCGACTATTTACTCGATCTCCTCACTCTTCAAGTTCATCGCGCAATTGCAGCAGGATGTCCCAAGAAAATACAACAGCGGATCGAAAGCCAAGAGAATCTTCGGGTTACGGATCGTTCTAAAGATGACAAAATACGCCGCTTTACAGGGGAACGTCCCTAATTGCAGCGCTCGCACAGCTTGGGTCTGTCCTTCAATGGTCAGCAGAGCTGTTCTTTCTGCTGCCCAGAATCCGTCTGAAGAAACCCGGTTTCTCTACATCAGCATGCCCAGATTAGCTACTAATGCTCGTTTTTCCCAGTCGGTGTCTGAGGGTCACGTACCTTCCAGGGCACTTTCTGCCAGCCCCATAGCAATACTGCGTTTCCTCTGGGCTTCCTTCTTGGCCGCTTCCTCTGCCTTAACTTTCTGCTTTATGGCATTGTAATATGCTATCTCTGCATCCGATGAAGTTAGGTCTTTTGCTCCGGGCTTCGCAAGGCCGAACCCAGGCATCTTCAGAGAGGTAGGAGATGAGTGTATCAGTTTCGCTGGTGAAGTTCCAGATCAAGACCTGTTCCAATGGTTCATCAACGTCTAAAGTCAGGTAGGTTTATTGCTGCTCTGGGTTTTCACGGAAAGGTAGAGAGCAATTATGAGAAATCCAGAAAGCCTGGTCACGAGGAGAACGCTCTGTACCCATGTAAGCCCTTTTCATGATCAGCATACGCTCTCGCACATTGATTTAATGAGATAACTAGACTCGCATGAGGGATTAAGTACACAGTGAGGCTGTGCCGCCTCCAAACTCGTATGCACTTTCCCTAGTCTACTTAGCCCTCTTCGTCCCTAGCACTTGCTTCAACATGGTTTTCTTCCCTGACGAAGACATCAATGTCAGTCCGTTGTATCGATCTTTCCCATCTCAGAAGAGAGACACATCAGCCACTCCACCAAAAGGACAGCGCTTGGGGGTTTCGAACCACACTTAACTGATGTATCCTTACTAACTCGCCCAACCTCACAGGAAGCCGCCCCCGGCCGATCAGAAGACAGAGACAGGGCTTAGTTCAGAGCAAAGTACTAGCAGTAGACAGACCGACCAATAATTCCAAGAGAGTAAATAATGGGAATCCAACACAGCCGAGGCAGAATCTCCCGTGGCACAGGCATTGCCAGAAGAGGGACACATCAACCACTCCAACAAAAGGACAAGCCTTGTGGATTTCGAATCACAATTAATTCATTCATCCTTATTGACTACTTCCGCATACCCTGCTTTGCACATCCTGGTGCTTCTGACTCAATCAATAACCTCATCTTCTCTGCCTGTCTCCTCTTCTCTTCGTCTGCTAGAACCTTTTGCTTAAGTGCGTGGTAGCCTGCCACCTCTGCGTCGGAAGAGGCAAGGTCGTATGGTCCTGGACCGGGAAGGTGGAACTTCGAGAAGAGTTTGGATTGGGGCATCGTGGTGGAGAGGAAAGTAGTCCGGCTAATCCTCGGTCAGTCCATACTTGGATCAAAGAATCCCTGCCAGGAGACTGTACCTTTCTTTATTAAGTACAACAGAGATGATATTGCGAGCGTTGATGGATGTTGATACAGATTCCTCGAGAGCGAACTCATTTTTATATGTTTCCTTGACTCGTCCGATAGAATGGCATCACAAAGCCCAATGCCTTGACGAATGGCAACATCAAATCCATAATCAAGCTGATTGGACGTCGTTACGCTGCGTATCGCGCTCTAGCGGCCAGTGTCGATCAGTCCATCCATGTGGCATGACGCAGAACCCCAAGAACTCATCCATCGCTTCGTTTGCGCCTCGGCAAGAACTATTATTCAAAGGCGTTACGACACCATGTGGCTGATGCAGCTGTTGTGCGATGGTTGATCTAGCTTGCCCTCCGATTGAATGCCACGCTTGACAACTTGCCCAGAGCAAAGCGCCATGGATGGAAATGGTACTGACGGAGTCGTCACGATCCTCCATTTTTACCAACCCCAACCGTCGGTCGAGGAAGGGTTGCATCGCGTGGTACGGCCTGCTCTACACGCTCTTCTGCATGGCTGAGTCTGTCGTAGCCGCACCCGGCGCAAGAAATGCGATGAAGCTCGTCCATCCTGTTCCGCCTGTGACGACCGTGGCATAGAATGCTTGTACCCAAGCAAGTCGTCCAATGGGCAGCCTCAGCCTTCTACCCAGGTATGCAACAACATCGATGATTTATAGTTAGGCTCACTCGAGATTGCTAGATTCTTCCCCGAAAAAGTCAGACAGTCCACAGCGATGATGTGGCACCAAGCGACCCTCCGTATCTTGACTTCTGTTCTCCGTCTTCGATCGAAGGAGCCGGTCTTCATCACTTCCGAAGCCACTTCCTGGATCTGATATCAATCTCGTACCACGGTCAGGACGATCCGTTTCTTACCTTGATTCTGCCAATGGTGTCCGATTCTCCCCTTGTTCGCTTGGCAATTGAGGCAACAGCAACAGCACATCTGCATAATCTCGGGGTCGCTTCTACCGAGGAACCAATGCGCTTACAGTCCAAAGCCCTTAGACATCTATCCGATGCCATATCAGTGGTACATACGCCAAATGTCACAACCACATTCCAAGAAGAGCTCGCTTCAGGAATTATGATCCTTGTCTACTATGAGACCACGTCTGGCCTTTCTGCTGAGACGGCTCGCTGGCATCTTTCGGCAATATATACCATCCTAACTACACTATCTGTAAGCAATCATGAATCCCGACGTTTAGACTTTCTAAAACGACTATTTGCCTATTTTGATATCTTTGTATCACTATCTCTGGGCTTAGAGCCTTTGGCTAATGCCCGAATGTTTGAATCCTTGCTCGATACAGACTTCTGTCCTGCATTCGGGTATGCAATCACCCTTTACCCCTGCCTCCATTCTCTTGCCAGCCTACAGGCATGGCAGCATGAAATACAAGACTCCGGCCTGGACTTCTATAGCCAATCCGTGCATGAGCTCGAACAAAGGCTTCAGTCTTGGCAGCCTCCCATCGTTCAGCCGTGCAAAACCGGGATAAGAAACTCGCGAGTCTGGACGACGGGTGTTCCCATAACATTCCAACAGAATTTGACTCACGAGCGTCTCCTCCAAACCGCGTTAGCTTTCCGATCAGCAGCTCTCCTCGTTGTCTCCGAGAAACTGCTCCCCTTGGCCTCTCCAACGTCTCCGCAGCCATCATCTGCTTCCCATACACACTACACCGAGCTCTTCGACCATCTCCTCCGCCTGAATGTTCTTGCTCTCACTTCCCCACCTCAAACCACGGCTTCATCCAATGAGCTCCCATCAGACTCCCGCTTGACTGCTAGAAACACATCCCTTCAATCTCCACCAACGGTGCCCTCCGCCTTCACGACCTTAGCATCAACCTGCGCGCCTCTCACTACCATCACCTGGCCACTCTATACCGCCGCGCTGTACGCCAAAACCGCATCAGACCGCGCCGTGCTGTCCAGCATCTTCAAACGCGTATACCAGCGGCACCGAATGGGTGTCGTCGGCGCGGCGAAAAGGCATGTGGAGGATGTATGGAGGATGGACGAAGGCTACAGCACGATGAATCCACCACTGCTGGCTTGAGTACAATGAAGATGGACTTTGTCATGCTTTTATCCCTTGACTGGTTGAATGGCAACCAAGATATTCTGCACGGGTTAAGCTACAGGTATTCTATGACACCGAATATAGGTTGCTAGCTAGGGTGAAAGACTTCTTGGATCAACGCTGTATGTGAGAAACGATTTCTGTGATACCCCCATAGTAAGGGACAACACCCTCATCGGAAATGAGAGGCCTGGTATTTCCGGAGTAAGGAGCGACTGCTATAGATTAAATCTAAGTCCCTGGTACTCCATTCCATATCCTATCTCGCATCCAGTTCATCTACCCATCCCGCCATGCCAGCAAAGAAATAGCATTCTGTCCCAAGCACCACCATTCCATCCAATCCTCTTCTTCCCTTTCATTGACCTCACTTCATCCTCGTCACTTCCGTCCATCCATCCATTCGTTCATTTCCCCCAAACCTCGCCCACAAAATCCACCACATCCCCCCACAGCAGCTCGGGTTGCTCCAGCGCCGCGAAATGTCCACCCTGGTACACGTTAACATCCAGCCAAGCCGCAAACAAAACATGTCAGCCGGGAAAAATCTCTCCACGGTGTTTTTGTTCGTCTTGTCAAGCATTAGAAGTTGAGGTGGGGGGAGAGAGCTGACCTTGTCATGTTTCCTGTACCAGACGAGGTTTCCTTCGTTCGCGGCCCAGCTGCGACCCTAGGCGGAGAAGCCTAGGGGTTTGGATTTGGCGTTGGGTTCGGGTTCGGGGGTGCTGGTTTGGGGGGTTGCATCTTGGGCTTGGGCTTGGGCTTGGGCTTGAGACGGGGGCGGGTCAGATGGGGTGGCCTGGAAACGATGGGCGTCGTTCGACGACGAAAGGGCGGATATTAGGGTGCCGACGCCGTTGGGGAGGTCCTGTTTTTGAGATGCTTAGGGGGTGGTGAAAGGGGGGGCGGGGGTGAGGAGACATACCTGACGATACGGGTAGATGCATCTCTCCATCGTGTTGGTGAGCCAGTACAGCGTTATGAATTCGATGATGGTTTCGTCCGATGGGTTGACGTCGCTCCATTGCAGGAATTTCTCGCCGATCCTGGATGATTGAAGGAATGCGAGTGAGTCCACAGTCTCGAAATTCAGTAGATTCGCCTTACCAAGCCATGAGAGCCATCGGATTGCTTGCCAGGACGAGACCGATCGTACTCGGTCTGGTTGCGTGTTCCAAAGCATAGGCTAGACCGAGATTGAAGATTTCCATACCCCTAGCTATACCTTGCTTCTCCGAGTCGGTCAGGTCATCCTCCGATGTGTTTGGAGGTGCTTTGGCCACGATGAGCAAGTTGACTAGTGCGTGAAGTGGAGGTGTTAGTATCCTACACGACTTTCCCTCTTATCTTGCTTGTCTGGGAAGCTATTGAAGGGAGATCTTGATGACGTACCGTGGACAGCTGTATAGATCACATACGATGTCAGTACTCGCTTCGTGCAGCCTCAGAACTGAGGGGTGAATAAACTACCTTTACAGCCAGGATACATTGCACCCATAACCCTAGCGACAGCGCTGCCGAGGTCTCCTCCTTGGGCAACGTAGCCATCTCCAAAACCAAGCATTGACATCAGACGGTGAACAATTCGCGCTATATCCCAGTACCCGGAGTCCTTGCTGGTGGGTGGGCCGGAAGATAGAGTGTAGCCGGGCAGAGAGGGAACGATGACATGGTACGGGAGCGTTTCTGGGGTGTGCTTGTCTTTCAGCAACTGCAAGATGGGTATGAACTCCAGGAAGCTGCCTGTGTAGAGTATTAGAACGTGATGGGGTCCCATTCAGATGCTTACGCATTAGACGGAAATATCCATACCTGGCCAACCGTGCAGCATGACCAACGGAACGGCATCGGCTTTCTGGGAGAAGAGTGCGGCAAAATGAATGTCGTACTTGGTGCCATCATCATCTGTGATGCTGGCTTTGAAGTGAGGGAAAGAATTGAGCCGGTCTTCAGTCTTTGACCTGAATTTCGAAGTTTTAGAGACTTAGATCCATACCAGTGCTCCTCTTTTGGACCCCCTTTAGCATCCGGACTTACCAATCAAATTTGAGCCATTTCTCTTTGATGTTCTGCATCCATTCACGATCGATGCCGTACTTGCCATCTTTCTGTGAGTTCTCGAAGGTTGGCACGGCGATCCTGGAGTGCTTGATCAGTGTCTTCAATTCTTCTATTTCGGCCGCTGGTGTATTCAGGGTGAACGGTTTGATGGCGTGGTTAACGCCGCTTGGGAGTGTTGAGAAAGACATGATGTTGTAGTGGGTGAGAGAAGCCCTGGGGTATGGAAGACATT
Source organism: Endocarpon pusillum Z07020 (assembly GCF_000464535.1). Taxonomy (NCBI): domain Eukaryota; kingdom Fungi; phylum Ascomycota; class Eurotiomycetes; order Verrucariales; family Verrucariaceae; genus Endocarpon; species Endocarpon pusillum. Next base: position 83,621 of record NW_006916509.1, read on the forward strand.
TTAAACTGTGGATGGAAGTTTCGGAAGGATTAAGGATTTAGTGCTTCACCTTTACTCTCAGAACCAATCAACCAATTGATGCGCTGCCAGGGTTGATGGGTCGACTTTCTGAATTATGCTGGGTCACGGTCACTGTGTGACTTCCTTTCCGCAGCGGTGTGAGTTACCGCTTTGTCTTTCCACGTGTATTTCTGCTGGTCTAATGTCTTTAAGAGACTTGACATTCACTCAATTTGATCATCAAAGACAGCAAGTACTCGTAAATCCGACATGCGGTGTGCGAGTAGGATGTACAGGGGTTTGTTCAAAGGGATGGTGTGCGTAGTACGAATGCCAGGCACGCTTTGTAATGTTATCACTTGTGACCGCAGATCCAAATCCAATACTCGAAAAAAGACGCTCTAATTGGTCCATCGTACAACGTACAATTCCGACGCCGATGGGTAGATGACGCATACTAATACCATGCCTTAATACGAGCTTCCTCACACGAATTCCAGTTTCCGGTTTTCAGATCCTACCTATCTGTCGGAGTGCTACTTTAGATGATATATCTGATCAATGCTAAGATTGACTGGACAGGAACACGTCTTCGCTCAAGTCAACTTCGCTGGGCATACGAGGCACATACTCAAGAATGAGGGAGTTGGCCAACTTCAAGTTGTTTGGAAGCTCCAAACAAGCAACGGAGAGATGATAGATGATAGATGAGAGATTAGAGATTAGAGATAGGGCTCTCCGGTCTTAAAAGCAGCGTCAGAAGCGGCCCGAAATGGTAGCTTTATCGATAGTTAAGATTAAGAGATTTTCCGGCTTGCATGACGCACAAATTGGGATGAATTTACTTAAGCCTGTCCCCACCACCACCACCACCACCACCACCACCACATGTTGAGCTTCCATGCTGACCTTCCATGAATGAGAGATGCTTGAGACTTAACAGATAGTGTGATCTGCCCTCTTTGATCTTTCAACTTCCTGGGGGCACAGTTCACCCACCTGCATGCTTGGGAGATCGAAGAGAATCCCTGGCCCTGCAACAATGGCTCTGCAGGCTCCTTCAAAGCAGCTGTTATCCACAGTGCTTCGTGCCCACACTAAATCAAGCAGTCCAAGAGCATTATACCGCTTCGCCTCCGCTGTTGCTGTTCCGAAGACCTCGAATCTTCCGGAGGAAGCGCAGAGTGAAATACAGGTGGAACTATCAGTCCAGCTATTAGACATTAGACATTCCCGCTGACCTTGAATCCAGTACCAAGCATCGCTACCTAATCCAGATCCTCCCACAGACTCGGCCACCGGTAATTTCTTACGTCAGAATGCCCCGTATATGATACCGACATACGTTCGACCCCCTCCGATAATGGTGAGAGGAGAAGGCTGCTACATTTGGGATATGGAGAATAGGCAATACCTCGATTTCACGGCTGGCATTGCCGTCAATTCACTGGGACATGCCGACCAACGTATCTCTCGATTGGTTGCACACCAGTCAGAATTGCTTATACATGCTTCCAACCTCTACCACAACGCCTGGACGCCAGCCTTGTCGAAGTTGTTGATATCCGAAACCCAGCAACAATCACCAGGATCGTCATTATCGCAAGTCTTTATATGTAATTCGGGGTCTGAAGCCAACGAAGCAGCGCTAAAGTTTGCTCGGAAGGTAGCATATTCGAAGAATCCGGATTCGGATCAGAGGGAGATATTGTCATTTCATGGAAGCTTCCACGGTAGAACACTTGGTTCACTATCAGCAACTCCGAATCAAAAGTATCAGGCACCATTTGGGCCAATGCTACCAGGTTTCAAATATGGCGCGTTCAACGACATCGAGTCGTTGTCCAGCTTAATCACAGAAAAGACATGCGGCGTCATCATTGAACCAATTCAAGGCGAAGGAGGCGTCAACGTAGCCAGACCGGAATTTCTCAAAGCTATTCGAGAACACTGCAATCGAGTCGGCGCAGTACTCATATTCGATGAGATTCAGTGTGGCTTGTCGAGAACGGGTGACCTTTGGGCACATACCGCAAGTGGAGTACACCCGGATATCTTGACCACTGCAAAGGCCTTAGGCAACGGTATTCCTATTGGTGCCACATTAGTATCCGGTGAGACTGTGGCACCACATATCAAGACTGGTGACCACGGTACGACTTTCGGCGGGAACCCGTTTGCCTGCAGAATTGCTCATCACGTTTTCGAAAGGCTGGCAGCAGGAGAGATGCAGCAAGCAGTAACGCAGAAGTCAGAAATCTTCACCGACGCATACCATAAACTATCCCAAAAATATCCAGGGGTTTTTTCTGAATTGAGAGGGAGAGGTCTCATCCTTGGTTTTCAGCTGTCCGATCACGTAAAAGGAAAAGCACCTGAAGTTATTACAGCAGCGCGAGAAAGAGGACTACTAATCATTACAGCAGGTGATGGTGCTTTACGGATAGTCCCACCCCTGATCATTTCAGCAGACGAGATAAAAGGAGGTCTAGCAATTCTAGACAAGGCTATGGCGGTGGTCCTCAACAGGCCGGATCAAGTGCGCAGGACTGTGGGTCAGCAGGAGATGGGGAGATGATAATGGGTGGTAATCTCTACTACTACCCAAAGCCTGGCGTTTAGGGACCAGGAAATTGATGCATGCTGCTTTATCAGGGACAATAGGTGATATTAAGGGGAGTCGATGGTATCCACGGCCGGTAGACTGTACAAACCGGTTCCTAAGGTACCACTTCTGAGAGAGATTGCAAAAAGCAAGGCACTCTACCCGGATGTGCTACATGCTTAGAGCCGACGTGTTTTATCGAATATACCGAATCTACCGCTCCAATATCGAGCTGACCAAGACACTTCATTAGGCTTTAGGCTTTAGGCCACATGCCAACGATGCCACAACTGAGAAAACCCTGGAAACATTCTCGCAACCAGCTGATGGGGGCTCTCGTGATTCCTACTCAGCTGTTGAAATAGTCCCGCGGACCGGACCCTATCAGCGGAAATGAAGGGGACCCCATATTCGCGCAAATAGCCCTGGCCGTGTACTTACAGTTATCTTGCTGTAGTAGTTCATTATCCAGAAGCCACACCCTGCAACAAGTTAATACATAACCACGGGACAAGGTGCATCTCAAGCTTCCCTGAGTGGGAATTCTACTCATTCCCCAAAGCTGGGATCCCCCGAAACCTCACTTGATGACTTCATGCTGTTAAGCAATGCAAGGTCCCTCGGCCCAGCACGACCGACTATTCTATCGTTGCATACCATTCACGATACAAACCATTACTATATGCAGATTTACTGGGGGGCTATTCGCCGCTGTAGGCTAGAAAGCAGCCTGAAAGTTAGAACTGAGGAGATGGGCGTGTCTGTCTCGTTGCAGAGATGGGAGTTTGGCTGCCGAATCCGAATACGGCTGCCAGACAAGCGGACGAGCTGGTCCAAATAGGTCACCCGTTCACTGCTGGATGCCTTCCAAACTCGAGGAACCTGATGTCCAAAGTCGCCTACGTTACGCTATTGGTCAATAGCTGTATGTGATGATGGCAGCCGACTATGAGGGTAGCTTCTGCACCATCAGAAGCATTTGCCTCCAAAGCGAGTGGCAGGTCATTCTGTTAGCAACTGCCAGCTCAGAGGATACCGCACAGAGACGTCATAAGAGACATGTTATTATTTCCGATGTCCTTTCCAGCATCTTTGTGGGTGGTCATGCCTGTGGTGAGGCGCCAGGTGTGATTTTCAGAGCCAGCGCTGGGAGCCTGGGAAGATGGACGGTAGGTAGGTGGGTGGTACGAATTTTTAATCGTGCAGATGTTCTGCGTTCTCCATTCACGTTCGCATTCGCATTCGTGTGAGAAAAAGGGAAAATGGATATTTCCTGCTGTCAAATCACCCTATTTCAAGTAGTGTCAATAGGTGGGCAGACGCACTCTTCCATCCAGCCCACTTCTCCTATGCTGCAGACCTGCAAGGATCTAGCATGGCTCCCTAAATGCCTCGATCACATTGTTCTAATCCTGCAATAACTCTTACCAATCCGCCAAACCGCAGGTTCTGCTTTGGTTAAAAGTGGTTATCATGACCTAACTATACCACCATCTCGATCACCTCTCCGCTCAAACACTCCTGCGGCTAAGCTGACACGATGCTGTCGCTGTTGCTGTTGCTGTTGCGGAAAAGCGTGGCAGAAACGGCACTCCTCCTTATGTATAGCAGGAGACGGCATACGCCTAATCGCCTGCGGACTCATGGCGATGTCTTGTCGTCGTGTACCTGGCCTGATCGAGTACAGACTCTCATGGTCTGCAATGGGAGATAGATGTGTTCGAACAGCACATGCAATCGCAGCAGCAGTCATATTGTGTTCAGGTGATGTTAGACTATGCACAGTGCTGTGCAGCAGCGGGCAAGGAATGGGTCATGGCTTGAGCCGACCTGTGACTTATACTTACCACGTAAGCGCTGATAACCGGGCTGCGCCTCGGTTGATTGCCTTTCTTCATTTGGTGGCTACTATTAATTGTCAGTTGATGTCAATGTGCATACATGTATACATACCCTCTATAAGTCAAACCAATCTAGCACGCTTTCATATTTTTTCGAGCTGCCAAACTTCAACATCACAAAGCTTCATCACAGCTGCAACGCCGTTTCCCTACCGTGCATCCACATCAAAGGCTGGAAGACAGAAGCAAACATTCGGTGCACAGTATTACAAAGAGTACAAAGGAGTACAGAGAAACAAAAGAAGATGGAGGAAGATTCCGTGCCAAAGCTCATACCATACTATTTGATAAGTGTGGAGGAGAGTCCCCAACAGAAAGCGTTGAGACTATCATACAACTGGCGCATGACAGAGCACGGTTGGTTAAGAATGGACAAGAAGAAGAACCAGGAGCCCTCTGCACCTAAGGAAATCGCACCACAAGACTTTTTTGGCCAATGCTTCGATGAAGATGAAAATTGCTGGATGCAGTGCTTTGAGTTTGACAAGGATGGCAACATTGACAGCGACGATACCTACTTCCACAAAGTCCGAAGCGCAGCAGGCAACATCGAGGTCGATCTTGACAAGGTCTGTGTCACAACTCTTTGATTTTTTCATCGGTTCTTCTTTTAAAGAGCTGACCTTTCCACAGGCTTTGAGTCTGGTAGCCAATGTTAGCAAAGCAGCCGGTGCTATCTTCATCCTTACGGGCAGTCTAAGGCTTCACTTGTCTGGCTTCTTCATTGCCGACAGATTCTTTCTCACTTGTGCACACTTTGCAATATCAGCGACGGTCGAAGAAGCAATAAAGAAGAGTGGGTCGAAGATGGCGACAGTATGCACAGACCACAAAATCCGCAGTATTACAGCCCTTGGTATCCACCATGCTTAAGAAAAGTCGTTAATTTATTAAACAGATAACAATAAAACCGTCCATCTGGTCTTTAGGGACGAAGTTCGAGACTTCGCCATCTTCTGTCTAGACAAGGATCAGCGACCTCAATCACCTCACCTTGACCTTGATCAAAACTTCCCTGGCATAGACCAGCTAGACTTCATGACAGAAATTGCTAATCGACGAGCCTTTGCCATTGGTTATAACTCGAGGGCCCATGCTGCAAACTTCCCATGGACACGTGAAAACGTCATTCAAAACCTTACACCAGAGAAGAAACTACGAGTGCTGGCAACTTCGACCGTGGCTCCGGAATTCGAGGATGTCTTTCTGCCAAACCGCAAGACCCTCTCGGTCGGACGCCTCGATTCAAACCCGCCGGAGAGGAACGCAATCATGTGGAAGCATCGAATTACTGGCTGGCATGGCATTTCTGGGGCCATGATTGCTTGCCTTGACCAGCCATCGACAGCCGAGGCCAGGGTCCAAGTGCTAGGATTATGTAAGCCAATGCGCACAAATACAACCTCTCTAATCATGATTTGAAGTTTCTAACATGCTGCATCTAGTCCGTCGTGGTGATGAAGGAAACAAGAACGAGATGGTGCCGCTCACCTCCGAGATCATCAAAGTCATTCGTGCCACTATTCAATCATATCCATCATCCAATTGAGTGTAGCAGTCTGGGAGCAGCGCTGCAGATTTCTATGGGGTTGGGGGAAGGAGTGTGATACGATTTAATGAGCCAGGGATGGCGAGCCGCTCGATGCTGCTAAATTGTCGATAGCAAGGAAGGGGGGAAGTTGAAGTATGTGAATGATGCATGGCTTCAAAGATTGCAGCGTCACTTGTTGAAATGGCCTGATCACCATAGAAGACAGCATTCAGTAGCCCAGAGGCAGAGCATAAAATAGACTTCAGAACCCCGTCACAAATCGTCTGTGTTGGTGAACTGCAGAGCGAAGTAAGTATTGAACTGAGAGGCAGGGCATCCAGCGTCGCGTGAATATGTGATCAGCAAACTAGAGCAGTGGAGCATTTCAGCACATTTCTATAGCTGGTTCCGCTGTCTGATGTTCATTCCATCACATAGTGGGGATGAACCGCTCTCTGTAGGTATTGCTAAAGCAGAATCGACTACTATCCCATTTCTTGTTTGATCAGGTAAAGCTCAAGTGTGATCTCCAGACATTATGGGTGCTCACATCACACGAGCACCACGCGCTAGCACTGGCTAGAATTAATCGCTAACTCTGGCATAGAAGTAGTCGTGCCTATAAGTGATAGTTGAGTTGGTTGTTGGTGCTGATATATTCTGTAGTCTAACGATTTATATTGAGAATCAGCGAATGTTTTTTATGCCTGTATTTGGTCAGACTCTTTTGCAAAGTTTAGATCTTTACGCATTTATAGAGTCGTGCACCAGAAGTTTGTTAAAGTACGCTAAGAGATAGCGTGCCAAGAAGAACATCATTTCTGTAATGTCATTCCAACCATGTCTGGGGCCAAAGCCTATATTTAGCCATTAATGTTATAACAGATATCACCAATATGTCCCCTAAGCGACCACTATTCTAAGGCAGTTTAGCTTCAAAATCAGACACCTAGGTGCTAAGGGTCCTCTGATACCCTACTGCTTCAGCCGTCAGCAGGCCTAAAGCTTATAGAAGTGAGGTCAAATGACATGATAGTCAAGAGTGTACATCTTGGCAAGCTATCTCTTAGCGTACTTTAATAACTTCTGGTGCACGACTCCGTAGACTACTAGTAGTCTATCGTGTGTCAAGTTAATGGCGGAAGCAGAAGAATGTCCGAAGATTTTGAGACAAGTTCATTTCTCTACCCGCAGTTTCAGTGCATGTAAAATTCCTTCCACCCGAGATCAAATACCATGAGGTTCATGTGTGTCATACGAGCCTGGCAATGCATCAGCAGCAGATTAGTGAAACATACACCGATTCACTAGGTACAACTGACCAATCCGGAGAACTTCTTGCTGCCAGATAAGCTGATACGAGTTCGATATATGAATAATCGACAAAGTTCCGGATGTCAACTTTACTTGTTCCGCATCTTTACGTGCTCCTCTCTATAATCCCCTATTCCAGAGACTCGTGCACAGCGCTTACGGCAGAACGCTTTACCTGTAGAACAAGCCCAAGCCTAAGGACCCGAAAAAGATCAAATAACCTAGATAATGCAAAAGGTAAGGGTATGTGACTTTTTCAAGTAACATGAGCGAACAAGAGGCTGGTCGAGGTCGTAGTCCGGCTGGTCAAGACACACGAATCCCACCATGGACTTCGCCTTCACAACAACCCTCCCAAGATCTATTACTCCCTCATAGCAATGCTCCACAACACCAGGCCGCACCATTTGAGCATGCTTGCAGAGATCTTACGCCACACCAAACAGCTGCCCGTTCGACTAGCAGCAGAGAGATTCCAGATGTCCGAAGTCAGCCAGTTGCTCAAAGCAATGTGGCTGGACAGCAAGGTGTTGCAAATCCGCTGGCTGGTTTTACCAGATTGACATTACAATGCCAGACTACTCAGGGGGGTGAAGAGGAGCCGATTTCAGCCACAGGCAGAGAGCGTCTCACTGTCAGGGGTTTGCAGACCTCTCAAGCTGGCCCTACGTACCACCATTCTGCTGGTCCAGTTGCAGGTGGGAAACGCTCAAGACATCAGGGGCCGCACGCTGGTCAAGACAGATTCTTCTCCACAGCGGCCTGCACGCAGGGCAAGAACCCTAGTAAATCCATCTGCTTCAGACAGACAGACTTCTCGAACTGATTTGCATCAGTAACAAGCAGGAGACTCAACAAGAGGCGGCAAAGGTTTACCACTGCGGAGTGTGCCGGACTGACAGAATGCTTCGACTTTCAGGCAGTGCACAGGCTCTGCTGAAGGTAGAGGCGCTCGATATAGCCCAGAAAATCCACTACCCGCTCTTCTTTCGAACCTACCTCGCCTGGGGACTCAATGCAAATCGAAACCGGCACGTTAAGGTGATCGACCTCGAGTACGAGTGCCAAGAGAATCAGAATCTGGTCCTTAGCAGAAGATAGCTCAGAATATCACTCCCGGGTCAAGCGACTCGTGTCAGCCATTTTTCAGTTCGAACAGGTTTCCCCAATGGGGATAAATTAAGAGGATAAAGGCTTACTAATGAGAATTGAGTAAGGGGGTATGTGCTTTCAAACAGCGAAAACAAGCCACATACATACATACGTACATATCGGGTTTGGGAAATCCTTTCATCCCAAGTTGAGCGCGTTCTGGAAGCATTGGTAAACATATCTATCTGTATGGGAGCTGGTAGAATAATGGAAGTTCTGCCGAACGAGGCCAGAGAACCCCAGCGAAAAAGTAGTTATACTAAACCCCAGCTCGAATGGGATTCTGTATAGAATCGAGAACTGCAAGGCGTGCGGTGCCCCCCCTTCTCTGATCTGCAGAATGATATATAGACATATCCGATTCGGAGTGTGTCTCCATCGCTGCTCTCCCTCTCCCTCTCCCTCCAAGCGAATTGAGAAAAGCAAGAGCGAATGGTGGGAGACGAGCACAACTAACCACCCTCCCCTCCCTCCACGTCTCACTCCTTCAACCTTTCGCTGATAGTATAAAAGATCAATGAGCACCACCACTTATTCTTCATCGTCATTCCTCTCTGGAAGAAACACAGGCCCGAAGAAAAAGCACGCATCCATCTCGGGTATTCCTGAGCCGTGAATTCTCGGGCGATATCGCAAGAAAAAGGTAATCGGTGGGACAGCAGATATTGCTTCCCTTCCTTCCTTGCCTTGTCCCTCAACCCTCATGCTCTCGCGATTCTTCTCCGTCGTCAATCTCCATCCCGTCCCCACCCCGCCCCACAGACCCCCAGCTGCCGCTCTAAGCATCCGCTCAAACCTTCTCATACATGACATCAGACCTGACGGTATATTTCACGCCTTGCTCCACCTCCTCTCCACTGTGCACGAGCCCCTTATGCTGAAAGACCAGACACGCGCCCATCCGCGGATTAACATCGAAGCACGTCTTATCGCGCGCGGAGAGACGGGGAGAGAAGAAGCGTGTCGCTCCTCCTTTTAACCGCAGCTTCTGCGCATCCGTAGCCGTAGCTGGATCTCGATCCACCTCCCCCCCATCGACCTGCACAGCCTCGGCTGGACAAGGCGAGGAGGCAGCGTCCTCGCTGCCCTCCTCCCCCCCGTTAAGATAGACATGCACCGTCAGCCACGATATCTCCCTCCCGTCCGGCGTGACGTAGCAGCCATCACAGTGCTCGCGGAAATACATGCCCGGCTCATAGCGCAAGAAGCGTAACCGCTCATTCAGCCGGCTGACCCTCCACGTCTCGCCCCTCTTGACCGGCCCGTAGCCGGTGATGCGCGCATTGTCCTGCACCGTGACAATCTCGGCCGGCAGGTGTGGCCGGATGCGATGCATCAGCCGCTGCGCGACGGCGTGCGAGTCCCAGATGATGCGGCCGCAGTTGCGCGCCTCGCGCATCAGCATCTGCCGGCCGTAGCCGATGTTGATCTCGGCCGCGGACCAGGTCGCCGGCGGGCGGGTGGTGGATTCGGCCAGCTGCAGGAGCTGGGCGCATTCGCTCGCCGTCAGGAGGTTGGAGATCAGCAGCGCGAAGTGGTTGGCGTATTCGGGGAGGGGGGTGGTGGAGAAGTCGATGACGGTCGAAGTGCAGGTTGGTGGGGAGGGGGTGCTGAGGAAGCGGGATTGGTCGGCTGGGAGTGACGACGTGGTGAGTTGCTCTGAATTAGGTGTAGTTGCGTCTGTAGTGGGTGGCGAGAGGGTATGGGATGCAGCGGAGAGCTCGAGTGGGCCAGACATTGCGTTTCGGGCAGCCTGTGGCTGGTTTTGTGGACGGGGATAAGAACAGAGAGGATAGGAGATAAGAAATGGAGACTGTGGGGACAAGCACCGCAGGAGACTAGAAGAGATCGGAGAGCAACCGATGACCGCAACAAAGTAAATGCTGCCAGGCCATCTCAACGGTAAGAAACTGGGCGGGTTTGAACACAGAAGAACAGCAGACCTTGCCGCCCTTGTAAAGGAAGGCGGCAGGATTCTATCTAACTAGACTCTATCCCGATTCCCGATTCCAGATTCTAGCCTGGTAACTCAACCTTGAAGCAGTCTCAGTGAGCTAGTAAACTTGGCGAGTTTGCATTCCTGTCACTGATAAGACCCAGCTCTAAACTCCGATACTCCGTACAATCTCTTGGGTATGTCTGTGATGTTGGAATTGGGTGTACGCGTACTGCCAAATGCTTGGCGCGGCGTGTCACATGACCGCCCACGCGCCACTTCCCACAGTAGAATCAACCTCTCCTGCTTTACAATTCTATTAACAATTCTATATTCTATCTACCTGCAGAATCTATCTACCGAGTACTACGTAGTAAGCAGGAGGAGCAGTCTATCTACTACTACTAGGGCGCGCAGGCACCTGACGCCAAGGATTTGGCTGTACGCGTACGGCCAATTCCAACTCCAACACTGCTTCTGAGATAGATTCAGCAGACTCACACTACTATACTACGTAGTATGTAGCAGCCTAGTGAGAAGCAATCCAAAATGGGTTTTGAATTTTTAAATTTGATTTTGGTTTTTCTACAGATTTGATTTTGAATTTTCTACAAATTTGAATTGGCCTTAAGCCTGTAATAGTCCGCGGTAGTACAGTACCCCACCAAAAGTATTGGGACAA
>NW_006916510.1:0-5256 GCF_000464535.1 Endocarpon pusillum Z07020
CATCTGTTAAGATAATAGGGACACAAGCTTAATTAGTAAATAAGGAATTAGCATATAGCTAACATGCAAGTATTAAACAAATCGCTTGCAAGACACAGTCAGTCTATACAAAGAAGACTTCTATAGATAACGCGAAGCGAAGAGCCCTCTAGGCTTAACGTGGGGCGTGGTGTGTAATGGTGGCCACTAAGGAGACTGTCTGCACAGCCTGAGAGGACAGTATACGCGTGTTGGTATATAAAGAGTCTGGGCCAGCTATCTCACTCGTACTAAGAGCCTGCGAGGAGTGTACGTTTTGTATATAAGTCAAAGTGATATCGTTCTAGCTGGATGCTAGTGCTATATGCTTAAGGAGTAAACTACAATTAGAGCGTAAGCAAGGGCTTTGTCTACCTGAACTCTGAAGCATCTTGCCTTGAACAGTAAATGCAGGAAAGCGTAGCAAAGACCTAGTAAAGAGATATAAACTCTACGTTATATTATTTTATAAAGAAAAGCTACCTTAGTCGACATAGAATAGTATAATAAAATTATAAGCATATACAGTAATGCTTAAGAAACTAGGAAAAAGCGATTACACAAACCTAGGAGCATATAGACTAATAGCTCTTCTTAACACTATAAGAAAGATTCTAGAAGTAGTTATCTCAAACCGAATCAAATATATAGCTGAAGCATATAATCTGCTCTCTGACACTTAATATAGCGCACGTACAGGCCGAGCTATAGAAACAGTACTCTAACAGATTACAAAGAAAATACATACAATCTAGGGAAGAGAAAGAAAAAGGATAGCCAGTCTTTTATTACTAGACGTCTCTAAAGCATTCAATAAAGTCTTACACGCTCAGCTTACTCATAATCTAAGAAAGAGAAGAATCCTAGAATCACTCGTACAATAGGTAACAGATTTCCTCTTAAACCGCTATACAGAAGTGAAAGTTAATAACTTCACGCTACCAGAGGCACTAATAACAGTAGGAATCCCTCAGGGATCACTAATATCACTGATTCTGTACCTCTTTTATAATGTAGACCTCCTAAAAAGCTGTAAGAATATCCGACTTTGTATAAGCGCCACAGGTTTTGTAGATAATGTTAACATTCTTATATATAGTAAAAGTGCAAAGCAAAACTGTCTAAAGCTAGCAGAGATCTATAAGAAATATCAATTATAGATAAAGAAACACAGCTCCAAATTCTGTCTTAATAAATATAAACTTATATATTTTAGTCGTATAAAGAAGAAATTCAATATATCGGCAGAAATCAATCTAGGAGATCAGAGCATAGGCCCTAAAAGCGACATCCGCATTCTGGGAATGAGACTAGACTCAGCGCTGAGATAGCAAGCACACATGCGAGCAGTTAAAGCAAAATCAGTCCATATGATCAGTGCCCTTCGTACAGGATCACAGGCTCAACATAGGAAGCTCCTTAGAGACAAGTAAACAAGTATATATAACTGTTATCCGCCTAATAATTACATATATAGCTAGTATATAGTATACCTCTTAAAGAGTTAAGGGCCATTAGAAAGGGATTAGAGTAAAGCTTCAGAAGATCTAAGGAAAGTGCCTTCGCATAATTATAGGAGCGTATAAGGCCACCTCAACAGAGGCTTTAGAGGTAGAGACCTTTACCCTATTACTAGATCTTTATACTAAGAGACTAGCGATTAGGGCGATCACCAGAATCTGTATAACAAAAGCGGCAACTAGCATTAAGGAAATATGTAAACGAATCTACAGGCAAACAACAGGCAAAAGGAGGAGAACAGTAATCTCTCGAAACTCCCTAGCAGATTATATAAACATCTAGGCAGACTAAATTATTATCTTATTCTATTATTAAAATAGACAATATTATAACAAAGAAACAACTAGTACTAATCCTTATATATATTAATCATAAATAATAATTTAAACTCTTTATCTTTTACTTTTAAGTAGAAGAAATCTAGCTAATACTAATATATATTAAAGTACTTATTAAGAAGACAAAAAAGCTAGATATAAAAGCATAATACATTATTTATATCTATATTAGAGACAGAGATTAAGAGCTTATAAAAGAATATATATTAATAAAAGAAGCGTAAGATATATTAAGGAAGTGTAAGATATACTAAGGAAGAAATATATAAAGACAAGACTATTAATAAACAGATATTACTTATAGCAATATATTAACTATTATAAGAAGCCTAAGAAGAGTATAAAAGATGTATAAATAAAGATTTAGCGCTTAGGAAGATATACAAAAGCGACTAATAACTTACTTAAAACATTTATTATATAATACTAGATGTTCTAATAGCTTCTTGCTTCTCTTCTTCTAAAGTATAATATTATACAAGATACTATTAATAGTCAAGAAGAGCATCTCCTTAATATTAAACCTCTTATATAATGACTTCTTAAGAAAGAATCCTTACTAAGTAATACTTTTGTCATCTTTAAGCAATATTATTATTCATTAATAAAATTTCAGTCATCCTCTAGCTAATAATCATCTTAATAATTCATAACACATGAACGCTATCTTTAATCTCAAGAAAACATAACCTCGCCTTAAGAATGCCTACTATAATAGCTAAAATGTTTTACTTATTAAGAGAATTATAAATAGCGGAACTGCCCTTATATTAAGGAGCATATAAAAGAGATTAAAGAGATTATTAATAGGGCTTAAGCAAGTCAATATAAGAGGAGCAAGCTAAAGGCGAGAGTAGTTAAGGAAGAGAGCACAAGTACAAAGGACTTCTTCTTTAATTCTGAAAGCAGAGCAGAAGTCTATCTTACAGCATCAGAGACACTAACTTATAAGACCCCTAAGTAAATTGCTAATACTAGTATATTTAACTATATAACTAATTAGCTTTCTCTCTTTAAAGGACCCTTAAGAAGAATCAAAGAAATAATAATAAATTTAGCAAACTTAAGATTATATATTTAAGAGGCAGAATATACTTAGATACGTATAAAAGAGGGAGTAATAACCTTATTAAATATATTATATATACCTAATCTAGGCGCTAGCCTTCTTTCTAGCTCTTTATTATACAAATTAGAGCTTTTAAGCAGTTTTGATAAAAAGGCCTTATATATATAAGATTAGAATAATAATATAATTCTTAAAGCTATTAGATATAAAGGTCTTTATATTATTAATTAAATAAGTCCTGAAGTAATAAAGTTTACTTATTCTATATAACTTACTTTAATAAATTTAATTATATATAGTATAGCTAAATTTAATATACTGCTAAAGCCCTTTATCCTAAAAAAGATATTACTATAGACTATAGTTTATAACGCTCTTTTTAAGCTACTTACTAATTATAATTAATTAATAGTCTCTAAGAAAGCTATAACTAATATTATAAAGAAATAATATTAATTATAATATAAAAAGGTTTGCTTATATAAAGAAGAAGAAACTATAGAATCTGTATAAGATTATAATATTATAGAAAGCGATTTATAAGCTAAGTAAGATAAATATCTGTAAAGTAATGTGGTTTATAAGTAGCCTGCTTATATAAGTAACCCGCCTACTTTTCTTCTACTTCGCAACCTTCTGACTATCATACGCAACCACAACATAACAACATAATAAATTCCTAATCTCAAGAAGCCAGAATCCTCCTTACTATTCAGGTTATCTGTACAAACCAGGAAATGTCAATCCGATGTGCTGCAAAGACGTATGATGTCCCTTGAACTACCCTCCGCGATTAAATGAAGGGCTGTACCCCGAACGCCGAAGTACGTAAAGCTCAACATAATTTGACCCTGACCAAAGAAGAGACCCTCGTACGACATATCCTTGACCTGGATTCGCGAGGATTCCCGCCCCGGATCAACGACGTACGAGATATGGCCGACCTTCTCTGCAAGACGCGTTATGCGAAGCCTGTTGGCAAGCAGTGGCCATACAACTTTGTACAACACCGCCCTGAGCTCAAGACGCGTTTTTCGCATGCGTACGACTTCCAGAGAGCCCTTTGTGAAGATCCCGACCAGATAAACGCGTGGTTCCGGCTAGTGATCAATATGCGTACGAAGTATAGCATCCAAGATTGTGACTTCTACAACTTTGATGAGACAGGCTTTATAATGGGAGTCATCTGCGGCAATATGGTAGTCACCTGCGCAGATCGATCTGGTTGAGGTAAGCAGCTTCAGCCTAGCAATCATGAATAGGCGACAGCAATCAAGTGCGTGAGTAGTGATGGCTTTGTACTACCATTATTCTTGATCTTGCAAGGTATTAATCATCTTGCCTCTTAGTATACTAAATATAACCTTCCTAATTCTTAGGTGATCAAGACCTTAAGCAATAGCTAGACAAATAATAATATAGCTTTAGATTAGATTAAGCACTTTAATAAGCATACTTTTATATAACAGAAGAATATATATTAAATAATTGTCTTAGATAATTATAAAAGTTATTTATTTATCTAGTTTAAAGAATTCTATAAAGAAAAAAATATTATTATTCTTTATCTTCTTATATACTCTTTTTATCTTACTTAATTATTAGATATTAGTTATTTTAGTATCTTAAAGCAATTATATAATAAAGAACTTAAGGATTTTATTAAAGCTTATATTAACTATATTATTAAGACTAAATTTCTCCTTGCCTTTAAAGCCGCTTACTTTAATATAATAATAGCTGAAAACATTAAAGCTAGCTTCTAAGGTACTAGTCTTATGCTATATAACCCTTAGGCTATCTTATCTAAGCTTGATATTAAGTTACAGACGTTAATACCAACTAGACCTCCTTCTTCTTAGGCTGACTTATGGGTCTCTTAGACACTATATAATTCTAATAATACTGTTTTATAATTAGAGCACGTATGAAATCAGATTACTAGATATCAAGAAAGCTCTCTGACTAGTGTTTTTTCAGCTGATATGTATAGCCAAATATTGCCTAGTTAGGTTATTCCTAATCAGGTATAGTACAGGATTTCATGTGCTAGTAGCACAGAATATACCACGTGATCTATGCGCTAGCAGGATCTGCACTTGATATATAGATACACTATAATCTTACTCTGTATATAAGTTATGACTATTAATAGTATTAATAGCTGTTCTTATCTGTATACCTGTTTAACAAGTTATAAGCCTAGTACAGAACAGCTATAGATATTAATAATAAGTAAAGGCCTAATTAAGATTACTAAGTAAGCTACTACTCTTGTAACAAGGTATAGTTATATTATACTTAATTATA
>NW_006916510.1:6766-9072 GCF_000464535.1 Endocarpon pusillum Z07020
TTTTATAAGAATCTCTTAACTAATTAGTAATAAAAGACTAGTTATCCTTTTTCTTCTTCTTCCTTAGATTATATATATTTTCTCTATAATCTATTAAAGTGTTATTTCTATAGCTTAACTTATATATATATTATATTAAGTATTAAGGAGCAGATTATATACTTTAGCTATATATTTAATTTAGTTTAAAATAACTACTTTTAGGATCTTTTCTATAATATTAAGAAGAACTATTAATCTATATATTTCTAGGTTTATATAATTGCTTTTTCCTAGTTTCTTAAGTATTACTATATATATTATTTTATAGTAGTAGTAGTAGTATAATCTTGTTTATTATCTAATGCAGCTCTTAATAAGGCTATATAGACTTAAAGGATTTTGCCCTTAGTTAGCTAAGTATGCGCTTCTGTGTCATGTGTTCTATCATACAAACTTTAAACTGCTTGCTTCCACCAAAATTGACCGGTCTACCCCCCTGAGCGCCCTGTTTCCCTCAGGTCTTCCCCCTTATTTGATTTGTCGTTCAAGGCCCTATGTACAATATCAGGTTTTCACTTCCTTGCCAAACTCCATATAGACAACATACAAGCTTTGCAATACTAAACTCTAACTAAGGGTTGTGGCAGAAAAAGTTGGCGGTTGAGGTGGGATTCGAACCCACGCACGTACCATGAAAAACCTGCACCTTTTTACAGGAAAATGGTTGTGCTTCAGTCACGCGTTACTGCCACTCCGCTATGACCCCAATCTATATTATTTTATAATAATCTAGTTAAACTTCTTAGTCTAAGTATACTTAAAAGAAACGCTTAACTAAGGTTATCTTTTCTTATATAACTAATTAGATTACTTAATTCAAAAGTTTATTTAGTTCTAAAGCGTTATTCTTTATTATATAGTTTATTACTTTAAGGATCTCTTTCTTTATAATCTCTTCTTATTAAGAGATTTCTAAAGGGTAATAAAAGTTTTCTAGATTACTTAAATTAATCTTTAGGAGAAGAGAAAAGCTTATGTCTTATAGTAGTTTTGCTTTAGACTTTGTATTCTTTACTTTATATAAGCCTTGCTTAAGAATTAAGAGTAAGACTTATATAGTTTGGTTCTGGGATTATTATTTTACTTATTATATAATCTTCTAGATACTATTTAGCTTAGAGCTAGCTTTTTATATTATACTTCAGAATTCGTTCTTTTTATAATAGCTTAAAACTAAAACAAGTTAATAGTCTATAGATTGCTAAAACGTAAGCTAAGGAGTCTATCTATAGTGCGGCCAGCGCTCTACTCTATATACTCTTCTATTGAACACAAGGGGTGCTACTAGTTAATCTGCGCGGAGGATCTGACAAAGTATCTGTAGGGCCAGAAGCGATAGCTTCCCTCTAGAGGAGATTGTACTTTCCTAAAGGGGTTATATTAATCTCCGGTTCCATAGTACTTGTATAAGGAGCCACATGTTGTACGGATGCCTTTATCAGCGGCATAGTAGCTTGACGGCAAGAGTTCTGTATGCCGTTATAGATACGCTATCAGCGCTACTATCTGAGTGCGTGGCTAGTCCTATGTATTTTCTGCGCTATAGCAAAGGAGATACTTTATTTATTACACTATCCCCTCCCTCTGAAAAATTAATTACTCTTAATTAAAAGTATAAGAAAGTAAGCTTACTCCTCCTAAATTCTGTTGCTAAGTCTAGCAACTTCCTAATTAGGTTAGTCTAAAATTTGGCTATATATATATAACTAAATTTATTATATAATATTTCTATTAGATTTTCTTATACTTAGCTTTAATTTAACTAATTAGGTGCTTTTTTTATTAAGTATCTTTTAAAATAGTCTCTAAATAAGTCCTCAGAGTCTTTAAAGTTTGTGATAAAGGAGTAGATTAAGTCCTCTGGCTAATCTACTTACTTGGCTTGCACCTTCAAGGCCTTGCCTACTTGCTTAATATTAACTATATTCTTAACCTCTCATGCCTCCTCTTCTTTTGTTTCTACTAGCAAAGGCTGTAGATATTCTTAGCCTGGCAGAGGGTCAGCAGGGTCTTTAGTAAGTAGTAATATATGGAATACGTTGTGAATCCGTATTAATAAGGGTAGCTTTAGACGAAAACTCTGCCTAAGTCTCTTTATAACAGGGAATAGTCTAATTCATTTCGAATCTAGCTTCTTATAAGGTCTTGTTATATTAATATTCTTTGTTAATAGCCAGACCTTGTCTCCTTCTTTAAAATTAATTTCCTAGTAGTGCTTATTCGTCTGCTTTTACTATTACTCTTATATAATCTTTAAGTACTTT
>NW_006916511.1:0-11485 GCF_000464535.1 Endocarpon pusillum Z07020
GCGCTTAAGAATAATATATAGTATATAATTAATAATAATCTGTCTAACATTAAGTAATAAGAGAAAGAAAGTAAGAAGTCACTATTCAGAGCCTAAAACGCTATAATATTATCCTTAATTTTTTAAGGACTTAGAAATAACAACTATTAAATAGCATATAAATACTAAGAAGCAGCTTTTCTTATTTAGCATCTAGAATACAAATACAAGAAGGCCCTAGAGTCTATAACTTAAGACTATATTAGCGAATTCTATAGATATAAAATCAAGGAGCAAAGCATACATACAGCTTATACTAAACTAAAGAATCTAGCTTAAAAAGTTAGAGAATATAACGTAACTCTAGGCGCTATAATAACGCCTAGGCACATCTTTAACTGTCTAGTATCTGTGTTACTAAGAGAGCTCGTGGCCTTAGGTCGTATTTTGCAGGCCTAAGAGATTAAAATCAAAGAAGGACTTACGCAGCTAGAGGAGACAGAAAAGGCACTTAATTCTATACTAAGCAGAAGACAAGAAAAAGCCTATTACTCCAGGGCTGACAGGCGTTCCTCTGTGAAATCTAGTAGCCGCTCTCCTTATTAATAAGTTACTAAGAGCCCTAAGCATGGCTGCTGCCCTTATTATCGCTTATTAAATCATTTATTATCTTTTTCTTTATTAGTTAATAATAGAAAGAAGCTTATCTATTATTAATATAACAAGGTTAGGCATGCTTCTTTAGATTGCCCTAACTAAGAGCTTATTCTTCCCTCTTAGGGAGAGCACAAAAGAAAGTCTGTATTAAGATCTATGTTAAACAAGTCTTAGTCTTACTAAAATTAATCCTAATAGTAATCTCCCTTATTAGGGAGTAGTTATAAAGCATCTAAGTCTGTACACTTTTCAAAATTAATACAGGCTTACTTAGGCAATAATAAGCCTAAGGATAATAATATAACTTAATCTATTAAATAAGTAGCTTCTAACAAAAGTAATAGCAACTATTAAATCTATACTATTATCAAGATAATAGGCTTTTTAGCTAATGTTAATAAAAATTCTATATTAGTATCCTCTCTTTATCTAAGTAAGATATCCTTAATAGCATCCTAATTTAATCCTAGTTTTTTTAACTAGATTTATAATAGTAAAGCAACTACTTATATAACTAATTAAATTAATATATTTAAATTAGATCTTATAGTTAATAAATCAGGTTAGTATAAGGTTAAGATAAGTAGTAAGACTTTCTTTATTTAGGGAAGAGATATTATTAATATTAAGCTATTATATAATAATTTAAGACTATATAATGCTTTATTTATTCCTTATTTAGGCATAAATTTACTCTTTACTTCTTATATTATTCTTAAAGATTTTTATACTATATATAATTATAGGTTATATATAGTCTATAAAATTTCAGATAATAAAAGCATGTTTTAAGCAGAAAGGCTTAATAGTAAACGTCTATAGACTACTATTTAGGTAATTAATAATCTTATTAAATTAACTAAATAAGCTTATCTTATAAAGAAACATAAGAAAATAAGAGCTAACAGAATTATAAGCTTATAAAGTAAGTAAAAGTACTCTTAGACCTAATCTCTATAGATATTTATAACAAATTCCTAATAATAAAACATTAGAATAAAGAATACTTTCTTAAAGCAATTAATAATTATACTTAATCTAGTATTATCTTTACTAATATTACTTAAATAGATATTATTAAATAATTTTTTAAATAAAAGAAAACTACAGAATTATAGACTAAAAAAAGACTTAAGACTATCTATATTAATAATATAAAGAAACTTGATTTAAGAGTCTAGATATAAGCAGATTAATTAAGTATAAAAGTATAATCTATAATACTGTATATATTAAGTTAAATTAAAACTGCTAAATAAACTTTATAATTTACTTAATTTATTATATAGTTAATACTTACTTATACTTAACTTCCAGAAGATTACTAAAATCTTGTAGTCCTAATAGCCTCTTATATTAAGAATAGGCTTTCTAATAGTCTTAATCTAGAAAAGAAAGACAATAATAAGCTTAAGTAATCCTTTAAGTAAGCTTAATTTAAGAAAATTCCCTAAGTTAATATATTTTACGTCTTTAGCTCTAAATGCTTTGTTTATATAAATAAGCTAGAAAATAAAGTAAGCTAATACAAAGAGATTAGTATCTTTCTTAGTTATACTAATGCTATCTAATACTAGGTAGAAATAGTCAAATCTAGCATACTTAAAAGAGTAGATATAGCTTACGTCTTAGTAGACAAAACTATATCTAATAATACTCTCTTTTCTAGCTTAATAAATAATAATAATCTAGATTTATTAAGAGTAAGAGAAGAATCAGAGAAATTACTAGATCTATCTACTAAAAAGGATACAGAACTAGTAACGTTAAGCAGAGGATCTAACTTAAGTAAGAGTATAAAGAATGTTTAAACAGGTCTAAAGCTGTCTAGTAGTATAGCCGAAAATGTCTAAAAGGATCTAAAACTGTCTAGTAGTTTAGAGACCCTTAATAAACCTTTATTATCTAATGCCTCTTAAGTTCTTAGGACATCTTTATAACTAGGTTTACACTCTAATACTAAGGCAGCAAAAGAATTAGACTTAATAAGAACTAATAATCCTTTTAAAGACAAGTTGCCTAATATAATAAGTGAATTTGGCTATATATGTATAATTAAATTATTATCTAAAGTGGAAATCTCTCTAAGAATTATTATTAAGATTTCTCTTACTAGACTAAGAATCCTGTAAGTCAAGGAATCTTTTCTTGCTGCTACTCTTACCCTAAAGGCATCTAAACATTATACTAAAGATAATATTAGTCCTAAAAATAATAAAAAAGCCTAGTTATCTTTAGAGGAAGCTAAAGCTAATATAAAAAATGTTGTTCTTAAGATTAATATAATTATAGTATAAATAGTCTTCTAAGTAAAAGTAATAAAAGCTAATTAGCTTTATAGAATTAATAATTAAATTCCTATTCCTATAAGTTATAACACTATTATTAATAACCCTGTTTATAAATAAAAGCAGTAAAAAGTAATCTAAAAGAAACTTAATAGACTAATTAATAATAGTATATAATAAAAAGAGAAGCTCCTTAAAGACACTAATTAGGTTATTAGTAAGTAAGTCTTTACCATTAAGTATAATATTAATAGTAGTATTAAATATTATAAGGCTAGACTTATTGCCTACAGATTTAGTCAAATCTATAATTAAGATTTTAAGAAGACATTCGCTCTAATAATACGTATTAATTTATTAAGGATATTTATAGCTATTATAATAGTAAAAGATATAAAAGCTAATAGCTAGCCTTTTATTATTAGATATCTCTAAAGCATTTAATAGAGTCTTACACGCTTAACTTACTTATAACCTAAGAAAGAAAAGAATCCTAGAATTACTTATATAATAAGTAACAGATTTCCTTTTAAATTAATATATAAAAGTAAAAATTACCTTAGTATCAGAATATAATATACTTATAAAAAGTATAAGGTCTACTTAGATTAATAAGCTTATATTAAGAAGTTTCTTTATAAATTCATTATAAAGAATCTTATTATAAAAGAAATAGCTATTCTATTACCTAACGCTAATAGCTTATATTAATTATAGAATAATAAAAAGCTTAAAGAACTAAGGGATTACTAATAAAAGATTAGTAATATAATGTTTGCTATAGTTTACTCTTGTCTAAATATTTGTTTTATAATATTTAAGTTAAGTCAATATATAAGTAATTCTAGTATCTATTATAAAGCTACTATTAAACATCTCTTGTAGTATCTACGCTTTATAAGGAAGTTTTAAATCTATTATAGGGCATAATCTAAGCCTAAGTAGGTTATTAGATATTCTGATTCTGATTTTGCTGCTAACAAAGATAATAAATAATTAGTATCTAGTTTTGTATTCAAGTTTATAGGCGGGCTAATCTTATAGGCTAGCTATAAGCAAAAATCAGTTATTACATTTATAGTAAAAGCAGAATTAATAGTACTAGTCCTTGTAATAAAGCATATTATATAGTTATTAAAATTCCTTATCAAAATTAGTTATTCTAACTTTGTTAAAGCAAATAATTAAATTATACTTATAAATAAAGATAACTAAGTAATAATAAAGATAATTAATAATAACTAAATTACTAAATAATTAAAGTATATTAATATTAGCTATTACTTTATATATAAATACTCTAAGAACTAGAATATTAAGCTGTAGTATTATTAAATAAACAAAATAATTACTAATAATTATATAAAAGGTTTATTAAGAGATAAATTTAATAACTACTTATAGTTACTTAGATTATAAGTCTTAAAGAATAATATTACTAATATTATTATTTAAATAATATTATCTTTATTAATTTAAATAAAACTTGTAGCTTATTATATTTTATTATAACTAAGCTAAGTACTTAGAATTTATTAAGCTTCTTTATTACCCTCTTCTTTATTATTATAAGGTAATTCAGACTCTTTCTGCTACTTATAACTTCCTTAGCCTAATCAAACATCTTTCGTTATAGCCTTGTATATCTTAGTCCTGCTATATAGCAGGTCCTTTCTCTTATTTTTGTTTATTAGTTTTCTTAATTAATGTACTATAGTGTCACTATACTTTTCTTCCTTTATAGCTGGTCTGTGTTATTACTGTAGTATTCCTCTTAATTAGGTAAATAATAAAGGGCAGGGATGTTCAGTAATAGCGCTTCCTTCTTATTCTCTTGGCGCCGCTGTCATCTGCAACTCATAGTCTGCTAGCTAGACGTCTGAATAGGAGTATTAAGTAATACAGCTTAATACTAGTATAGCTGTATAGCTAATAATTTCCTTGTAGGGCAGTGTAAGCTACTATAACTGCTAAGAAGATTTGGCTATACATATATAGCTAAATCCTAAAGCGGCTTAGTGTTACTCTAGTATGTTATATGCCCTAATTTTTTGTGCCTTAGCACAGAAAATCTCTTTTAAGTAATTATTAAAAAACCTAGATAAGAGAATATATAATACTATAGAATAAGAACTTTAATATATTATAAAGAGCCTTACTTTAATCCTTAAGATATAATATTATTACCCTTATATATTACTTATAAACTAAGGTCCTTAATTAGATATAATTATTTAAGGGAGCCTATAAAGCTTCTATATATTTCTATATAGTATCTTAGCTATTTCTTCTAAAGTTATATTCTCTTTTATAGCTATATAAAAAATATAATAGTATTTTTTATTTAACTAATTTATAATTATTAAAATAGTATTATGCCCTCCTAATAATAATAATTCTATAATAAAATCTATTAAGATGTCCTACTAAAGATGCTTAAGAACTAGGAGAGATTATAATAGACTTGCAAAGAACTAATATATAGGTTTAGCTCTTTTATAGATATAGTAATTCTATAGGAATTTCTTAACTAACGTATATCTATTTATAATATAGTACTTACTACTTATAATAGCCTTCTTAGTCTTTATATAGCCTAAGTACTTTATCTTCTTACTCTTATAAATCTCTTAAATTACATCTATTACTATTGTTACTAATACTACTAGTTTCTTTTTATATTATAATACTCCTTCTTTGTCTTTATAATCTTAAATATTATACCTAAATATTTTCTTCTTAAGGTTTTTTACTTATTTTTTTATCCGGATTATATTAAATGTTTTATTAATATAATTCTTCTTCTTTACCCTCTCCTAAAGCGGCAAATCTTCTTTCTTTGATAATGCCTGTACTACTAAGATCTTCAGGTTGTTCTTTACCTCCTTAGATAACACGTACATTTATAGCAGAGTCTAATGCAGATTAGGGTCTTCTTTGGCCCTTAGGATCTTAGTCTTCTGCCTAATTAACGTATTCGCCTTCCTATTAGTAGCTTCTAAGTAATATTTAATCTTAAAGTTATATTAAGATAATAACTCTGCCTAGCGTGCTTATTAATACGTTAGCTTCTTTATTAATATAAAATACTTTAGAGCCTTAAAATTTATAAGTACTTAAACAGGATCCTCTTTTAATAACTATAGCTCTAGTAACTATTTCTTAAAACAATAAATAATAGCTAGTAGTTCCTTATTATAAATCGCGTAATTATACTCTGCTAAGGCTATACTTATTAAAAAGAATATTATAAGATAGAGTTCTCTATTCTCCTCTTATTACAAGAGTACTTTACTAACTATATAGTCGCTTATATTACACTCTATAACTGTCTTCTTCTTAGAATCGAAATAAGTAAGGACTAGTTCCTTTAAAACAAGGTCCTTTAGGGCCTGGAACGCCTTAGTATAGCGGTCATCCTAAATGCGCCTCGCATCCTTCTTTAACAGGTTATTTAGCGGCCTTACTGCCTTACTAAACCCTAAGCAAAATCATTAATAGAAGTTAATAAATCCTAAGAACCTTTATATAATATAAATATCTCTAGGTTTTAGCTTCTCTTATTCTTGCATAACTTATATACACTCTAGATCTATCTAAATGCCCTTTAGAGTTATAATTAACCTAAGATACTTTACTAATTATATATAGAACTTATATTTCTTAATATTAGCTTAGATATTACTTTTATAAAGAATCTGTAAGGCTTCTTATATATGCTCCTTATGTTCTTCTCTTAATTAGCTAAAGATTAAGATATTATCTAGATATAGCATAATAAATTTCTTAAGTATCTTTATAAATTTCTTATTTATAAAGTATTAGAACATTGCTAGCATAAAAGTTAATTCAAATAATAATACCTTATATTAGTAGTTATTATAGGCTATACTAAGTATAATAAGTTTATAATTCTTCTTTATAGCTAGAAAAGTTTAATAATATGCCTATTAAATATCTAGTTTAAAGAAGAATCTAACTTTTCTGAAAAGACTTATAGTCTTATTAATCTAAGAGATAGCATAACTATTCTTCTTTATAATAGTATTCAGATCCCTAAAATTAATACAAAAGTAAAGTCTCCTCTAGGGTTTCTATATTAAAAGAATTAGTAATATAAATAAGGTAGTACTTAATTTAATAAACCTCTTCTTAAGATGCTTCTTAATATATTTCTTAATTATCTTAAGCTTATCTAGACTTATTTTATATAAGGGCTGCGTCTATAGCAGCTTAGTACCTGCTTCTAGTTTAATCTTATAGTTGTACTTCTCCTTATACTTTAGAAGAGTATTAAAAGCCTCCTTTAAGAAGACATCTACAAATTCTTGAAATTCTATTAAAAGAATCTTCTTTAAGTCTAATTCTAGTTAGATCTGTTTCTTAATATATTTATTTATGTCTTTTATTATAATAATAAATATTTCTGTACTAAAGGTAATTAATAATTACTTAAATATTATAATACTTATAGGCTTAGTACTATATTAGGCTGCCTTAGCCTCTTTAACCTTTCTTTTATAAGTAATAATTATAGTTATCTTGTTACTTAAAGTCTTTTCTATCTTAATAGGGTATAAAGATTACAAAACGCTTAAGGCTATTTTAGGATGCTTAAGAATCTTTATTACCTATAGTAATAATATCCTAATTAGGTTAGCCTAAAATTTATTTATATATATATAGCTAAATTTATTATATAACTTCTTTATTAGCTCTTTCTTTGCTGTTTACTCCTTAGCCTTAGACTTATTACTCTAACTTTTATAGTTTTGCTAGAATATAAGTTATTCTTTATAATTATAATTCCTTATAAACTTTATTAATAAATCTCTAGAATCTAGAATACAGCTATATAGCCTTATCTACTTTTTTCCTAAGATTATAAGGTATATAGCCTTTATTATATAGAAGATCTGTAATCTTTACTAGTATTTACTAATATATATAAATAAATAAAGGGCTTAAGAGATAAATTAATAAATCTTACTAGCAAAATTAGAAATAGGAATAAGTTTGGCTAGGTCTATTATATTACTTTATAATCTTTTATAAAGTTATTCTGCTAATTAATAATTTATAATTATGCTTAACTAACATCTTATATTTAATAATATTAATACTATTAATCTTTCTTTTCCTCTCTTAATATTAATATTAACTAAAATTAAAGCCTTAAAATTACTCTTTGCTATTATAATAAGGACCCTTATAGCTTCTTTATTAGTTACGTTACTAGGCCTACTTATAATGTCTTAGTAATAAGTAACTTTTTTTCTAATTGCTCTTATGCTTAAAGGCAATCCTTTATATAATGTCCTAGTTTCTTATAATAGTAGCACCTTACTATAGATATATCTCTCAGAAGTTGTAGCTTAATTACTAGTCTCTCCTCCTTTATTATTAATTCGCTAGTAGATTAATAAGTACTAGAAGTTAAAAGTTTTATTAGTATACTAGCGCTAGCTGCTAGTTTATTTAATATAATATGTTGACTATTTATATCAGCGTATATATATTTATAGAGAATAATTACTTACTTTAAATCGTCTTAAACCTTATCTTAAAGGTCTATAATCTAGTCCTTTTCTTAGACTTTTGCTTTACAGAAAAGCTGTTAGAAGTCTCTTAGAAAGGCAGTAAGGTCTTACTGCCTTTGCTATAAGTAGTAATACTCTTTACAAGTAGTCTCCTGCTAAAACAGGGAGTTAAAGCGATTCGCTAAATCTATAAAGATATCTGAAATCTAGGCCCTTTTAAAGTCTTCAAAGTAGGACTTAAGTAATTCATAAGTGTCACCACTAGTATACGACTACATATAGGCAACCTTAGACAGTTCCGTTAGAAAAAGCGCTACGTTAACTATAAACTTTATCTTTATAACTAACAACTAGGAGCGAAACTTCTAAAGAGGCCTGTCCTTAAATACCTCTGGATAAGGCAGCTTCTTTGTCTTTATACCAAGTACTATTAAGGGGCTTAGAGTCGCTTCTAATAAGGCCTGTTTTTGAGGCAGCGACTCTTATTCTATTAGAGTCCCTGATAAAGATTTTACTTAAACTTGTAGCTTTAGAGTTATTAGAATCTTATTACAGAAACTCTAGATAATCTCTTTCTTATTACAGAGTTAATCCTTTAGAGCCTTAATCTTAATGCTAGTGCCTTTATCAAGGTCTTAGTATCTTTCTTCCTAAGTTTCCTTCTCTTAAAGAGCTTCTTAATGCTTAGCCTTCTTCTCTAGGTAGAGGGCTTTCTCTTCCTTATAAGCAGCTGCTAATGTTAGTACAAACGCTGCTACATACATCTAATTCTTATTAACTAACGTTATAAAGGCTAGAAGAGCTAATGAATTATTTGCTCCTCTCTCTGCATGCTTAATTAATGCGCACAAGGCATCTTAATCTATAAAAGAGGCTTTATCTAGGCTCTACCTCTAGTTACTTAAGGAAGGATAATAAACTTTATTATTATTTCTTCTCTTTATTTAATTACGAATCATCTTAACTTAATAATTCTTGATCTTTATATAATATAGAGTATTTATATTAAATAGATCTTGTGTTACTCCTAAAGTAATAACTTTCTTACATAGTTAAATAACCTTAAATAAGTTCTCTAATAGCTGTGCTATAGATAAGAGAGTTTTGTATTATCTCTTAAGATAACAAGTAAGTATTAAGCTTTTATTTACTATAATAGCTTAAAACTAAAACAAGTTAATAATTTATAGATTATTAAAATAAAAGCTAGAGAATTTACCTATAATATAGCTATATACAGATATATATACTCTAATACTAGCAGGTAAGGCCTGTATATACGTAAGCTACGCTATAGGCTACAGAGCATTTATAGTTCCTAATCCGGCCTTCTGCTATATAGTAAAGTTTAGGCTTCCCTAATTAGATAAGGCGAACCTCTTTATTTGTAATTCGTCCGGATAGCTTACATGCTTTAATAAGCACTCTATAGCAGGAGTTTGCTTGCTGCTGTAAGTCAGTTATAAGTATTGCTTCCTGAGTATATAGCTGGCACATGTATTTCCTATACTATAGCAGAGGAAATGCATTATTTATTACAGAATGTACTTCTTAATACTCCCCTTATAAAGAGATCTATTTAAGTATCTAGTTCTATTAGTAGCAACTAACCTAAATATAATTCTTAAAATTCTTTTTATACTAGTATTAAGTATAGCTCTTAATACTCTATTATTATAGAGATCTATTTTATTATCTCTTTATAATAATAGTTATTTAATCCTCTTATCTATTAGCCTTGTTAGTTGCTAGCATGCCCTGCCAGACTAGGGTTTATTAATTATAATAAGTATGTAAATAATATGCTAGATTAATATAACTAATTTTTGGCTATATATATATAGTTAAATCTGTAGCCAAATTTGGATCTTGCTTAATTAAGACTAGCATATAATTTTCTATATTATTAGTATTAGAAATACTCTTTCTCTTATTAATTATTTATTAATAGCTATAGGCCTATAATAACTATTAGAGGCTTACTTATTAGTAACTATTCGCTTATAATAATTATATTATAGAAGCTAAGATTATTAATTAAATATAACATATTTTAGGCTATTTAATATCTTGTTATTTACTTTTATTTATAAAAGAAAAGTAGAGTATTATTAGTAGTAGCGTCTGCTCCTTTATAAACTACTTCCTCCTCTTTCTATCTTAGTTATAGCGACAGACTATAGTCTGCTCCTCTATAAGTGTCTCCTCTTAAACGGTAGCAGCTCTCTGTTCCTTTATAAGGATCTTCCTCTCTTATACAGTGGCAGCACTCTGCTCCCCTGTAAGGGTCTTTCTCTCTTATATAGTGGCAGCACTCTGCTCCTCTGTAAAGGTCTTCCTCTCCTGTACAGTAGTAGCACTCTGCTCTCTTGTAAGGGTCTTCCTCTCCTGTCTTCTCTTACAGTAGTAATACTTTACTCCCTTGTAATAGACTTCCTCCTAATATCTTTATTTTCCTCCTTTAGACCTAGTAAGAATGTCTAAGAAAGCTATCTATTAATAAAGGGCGCTAAACTAAAAAATAAACTAAACTATATTAAAGATAAAGTAAGTAATAAGCAAGGAAAGTTATATTCTTTTGTATAAAATAAGATTATAAAGGATAAATTAACGTCTTAAAGATTAATTATTATATAAAGAGTTAATTTAATATATTTATATATAAAAATAAAAATTAAAAATAATTTATAAAGCTATTTAATTTAAATAATATTAAAAGATAGCTTTTGATATAAGTTATTTAAAATTATTAATTAAAAGTAATATATTATTTATATATTATTTAAATATTAACTATTAGAGAATAAAAAAAGTATTAATTTAATAAAAAGAGTTCTTAATTAATAACAGATTTAAGCTAGTTTAATTTAATTAAGTTAAAAGGCAACTTCTTAAGAGTTAAAGTTAATTAAATTTAGTTAATTAAGGCGGACAGATTAATTTCTTTGCTATAGCTTATCTGCAGAGTACATACTTATTTATATCTGCGCTGACTATATTACGTCTGCTCCTTACTTATGC
>NW_006916511.1:12074-13221 GCF_000464535.1 Endocarpon pusillum Z07020
ATAACACGTCTGGCAGAGGAGATTAGCCATATCTTATACGTTGTTGATCTAGGGCAGAAATCCTCGCGAATCTAAGTCGAGGATATATTGTACAAGCGTCTCTTCTTCAGTCAGGGTCAAATTATGTTAGGCATTACGTTCTTCGGCCTTCAGGGTATAGCCCTTTATTCGATTGCAGAGGGAGGTTTAAGAGACATCATACGTCTTTGTAGCACGTTAGATCAACATTTCCTGGTTTGTATAGATAGCCTGGATGGCAAGGAGAATTCTGGCTTCTTAAGATTAAGAGTTTATTATGTTGTTATGTTATAGCTGCGTATAATAGTAAGAAGATTACAATGTAGAAGAAAAGTGCGCTAGACGCTTATATACGCTAGACACTTATAAATTATATTAATCTAAATAGTACTCTATATTATAATATTTATATTATAGCCTTTTTCATAAGTTTATACAAATTAAAGATCCTATTTCTATGCAGCTATATACTAGGCCTATTTACATCAATCTCCTTTGCCTTATTTAATGCTTAATTCATCTAAGAATATTATTATAGCCTATTCTTTAATGCTCTAGTCTTTATAATTTAATACCTATTAATATTAAAGATTAATCACTTCTAGTATTAATTCTGGTCTTTTTTTGCATTACTATTTATAGAGATGATAAGGAAATAGAATTCGCTTAATAGTACAATAACTTAAAACTAGAACAAGTTAATAGTTTATAGATTACTAAAACGAAAGCTAGAGAATCTATCTATAATATAGTTATGTATAGATATATATACTCTAACGCTAGCGGGTAAGGCCTGTGTATGCGTAGGCCACACTATAAGCTATAGAGCATTTATAGTTCCTAATCCAGCCTTCTGCTATATAATAAAGTTTAGGCTTCCCTAATTAGGTAAGGCGAACCTTTTTATTTGTAATCTGTTCGGATAGCTTATACGGTTTAATAAGCGCCTTACAGCAGGAGTTTGCTTGCTGCTACAAGTTAGTTATAAGCGTTGCCTCTTAAGTATATAGCTAGCATATATATTTCTTATACTATAGTAAAGGAAATATATTATTTATTATATTATTTCTTTCTTTAAAAAATTAATTACTCTTAATCAAAAGTATAAGAAAGCAAGTCTACTTTTATC
>NW_006916512.1:0-2591 GCF_000464535.1 Endocarpon pusillum Z07020
CCTAGTAATTATATATATAACTAGTATATAACATATCTCTTAAAAAGTTAAGGGCTATTAAAAAAGGATTAGAGTAAAGCTCTAAAAGATTTAAAGAAAGTGCCTTTGCATAATTATAGGAGTGTATAAAGCCATCTTAATAGAGGCTCTAAAGGTAGAGACCTTTACTCTACTATTAGATCTCTATACTAAGAGACTAGTAATTAAGGCGATCACTAGAATCTGTATAATAAAAGCGGCAACTAGCATTAAGAAAATATGTAAATGAATCTACAGACAAATAATAAGCAAAAAAGGAAGAATAGTAATCTCTCAAAACTCCTTAGTAGATTATATGAACACTTAAGCGGACTAGTTCACATCTGAACTCTAGGAGGCCTAATAGACAAAAAAGACCTTGTCTTTATAAGAAAAGAATTAGGAATAACGCTATAATAAAAGGCTCTTAAAGTTATATAAAAGACTTACTTTATATTATAATAAGAGATAAAAAGACTATTAGAAATCTAGCAAAAAGAGTGCCTATTTAAGAAATTAGTAGTCACACCTAATAAAACGTATAATAAAGGCGTATATAAGTCTTAAGAAATATAAAAGCGCTCTATTAACACAACTTTATATAAGCAAAATAGATTTACGCCTTCTCTTATACAAAATAAAAGTTCCTAATATCTTGAGTCCAAATTACGACTACTTAAGAGAAGAAAGCATGATAGTAAAACACGTTTTACTAAACTGTCTTAAGTAGTCTACAGATACTTTATAAAATAGCTAAAATTATTTAATATAATAACGCTGCTCTATATTAGTTAGATATATAAGGTTACAACTAACAATATAAGAGTACTAAGAGTTTAGGTTAATACCAAACTTAAATAGGGTCCGCACCTAGCTAAGATTACTTAGAAATACTTTATATAATTATTTACACTATTAATTATATATTAATCTTTATATAAAAAGCAAGCTTCAAAATAACAAAACTAGAATATATATTAGTAGTAAGGCTTATAATTATATATAGCGCCTTTATATAATATGCCCTATAAGAGATTATAACCTCTTACAAGTTTATAGATTAGAAACTAGAAGTCCTACAGAATAAGAATCTTTGTTAAGTCTTAGGTGTATATTACACTATAAGTAATTATATCTTAAAGAAAGAGTTAAGAGTTCCTCTTATTACTGTGGTCCTCTTAGCCTAGCTTATAAATGTAACAAAAAGACAACTTATAAGTAAGGCAGCTAACATAATTAGAGACATATATATAATAATTTGGAACTAAGTATAACTAAAAGGAAACTCTTATAAGCCTTTATATAGCTTAAAAAGGACTATTAAGGAGCTTATATTTATATAGTTATATTAATTAATTCCGGAGCCCTTATAAAAATATATAATCTTATAATAGGATACGAATATTAATAATAAGGCTAATCTTTAAAATAAGGCGACATATATAATTATAAAGCATAATTAGGATAAACTCTAAATAATATATTTAGCCTTAATTCTCTTAAGGTAAATAAGAATATTAATATAACTAAATATAATAAGTTATAAGCTAGATATTTACTTCTAATATAATAAGGCTACAAGTTTAATAATTATATAAATTCAGACAGAAAAGATTAGCCTAAATGCTTTCCTTACAGACTACTTTATATCAGATAAGCTAGCTTTACATATCTGCAGATAAGCATAATAAACTATGAAACATGTCCTCTTCTTTTGTTCTGAGCTCGCTAATCACTATAGCCAGCTATTTAGAGACATAAAGACTAACAACTATTTAAAAATAGTTATAATAATAAGAGGCGCTAAGGCAGCAGCAGGATGGCTATAACATATGAGACTCCTCTTATAATTTAACCTTAGCCTTAACTAATATTATTAGCTAGGGCTATATAGCTAATCACTTAGAAAGGATAGGAAGATAGGATGTCTCTTTATAACCCTGTATAACAGGATACGACTATCTATTATAACGCGAACAACAGGAATAGATAACTTATAGGTTTTCTTCCCTGAAGAGTTTCTCTTGTAAATTATATAGTATCTCTCTTTATAAGCTTAATATAGCTTAATAAGTATAAGAATAATAATAATATAAGCAAAATAAATAGATCTATTCTTTCTTATACATGAATTTAGCAAATATAATAAATATATAAATATAAATAATTAACTTTATACACAAATCTATTTAAGCATAAAAAGAAACCTATAAAGGCCTAGAAGAGGCAGTCTTATAGTATAACGTATAACTACTCCTTAATCTTATTCTCTACCTCTACTCTTACAAGCAATAAAGCTAGGACACGCCTACCTCTTAAGGGAATACGCCTAAATCATAAGAAGCATATGTTATAAATAACTTGTTAGAGAAACAAGATCAAGCCTAAGACCTAACAGCATAATTAGAATAAGTAAAATAAGCCTTAACAAGATTAGCCTTAGCCTTTTAACTAAGGAGAAAACCTTAGTTATATATAGACGCTATATAATAATAGTCTATAAAGCCTTTTGCTAAGAAATCTTAATCAACTAATTAATTATTCTTAAAGACTATAAAAATAATTATATAACT
>NW_006916513.1:0-128375 GCF_000464535.1 Endocarpon pusillum Z07020
CCTTACTGCTAGTAAGTAGACGAGTTCTTCAAGGCGCTTTAACAGTGTACACAGGGCTCTATAGCTGTAGTATAGTTAAGCGCAAAGTTGTTTAGCCGCAAACGAGAACTAAGGGAGGGCCCTAGCCTTTATTAGTTATAGCGTTACTATCTTAAGGGCCTTTGGATTGTTAAGGAGACAGCAGTAATCTATTGTGCTAGTGGCAGTGAGCATCTTATATCTGTCTAAGAGTAACAGGCAGTCTATAACTATATGTTAGGTAGTCTGTCTTCTCTAACCGCATTTACAGGATAGTAAAGAGATGTCTAGAACATTCTATTTAAAGAGAAAGTCTATAAAGCTTATTTTATTAGTTCTTAGCTATATAGTAAGAGAGCTTTGTACCTTAGTTAAGCCTTAATATATTCTTAATCTTTGCTTATAGAGTGCTATTAAGTAGGCGCTTTATAATAATCGCTAGTTCTCTAACTAAGATGCTCTAATTATTTAGTGATAAGACTAGCGTTATTATTACGCTTCTATAAGCAGTATAGCCGCTTCTTATAAGGGTTTTTCTTATAATAGAGAGCGTTTTAGGGCTTGGTTTAGCTTTGTCTTTACATTAAGCTTAAGAAGACGTTATTTATGCTAGTTATACTTTCTAGTATCTAGTATTATAGTAGCATAACAGGGGTGTCCCTGCTATAAGTCAAGCTTCTTAATAATCTAAAGACAGCTTTTATAAATAAGTTACTTTAGCTAGGTCTAAAGGGTTAGTTAGATAGAACAGGAAGTGTAATAAGTAATACTAAGATGTCTTTAACTTAGGTATAAGCTGATAATATTAGTTGACTACGAAGACTATGAAACTATCTAGGAAATGAGCGTGCTTATATAGACTAGAAGATTCGTGCTCAGAGTTGATTATCCTGATTACCTCTGATCATTGCTTATGAGTGCTCACCCTGATCACCTCTGATTATTACGTTGTCCAGGTCTGACTATGTGTGTAGTTCAGGGTCTAGTCCTGTCTAAGTCTGTCATAGTTCCTTCGCAGAGTG
Source organism: Endocarpon pusillum Z07020 (assembly GCF_000464535.1). Classification (NCBI taxonomy): domain Eukaryota; kingdom Fungi; phylum Ascomycota; class Eurotiomycetes; order Verrucariales; family Verrucariaceae; genus Endocarpon; species Endocarpon pusillum. The sequence continues at coordinate 1,041 of NW_006916513.1, forward strand.
CTAGGCAGCTCTGTAGTGCCTGTCAGTGCTTGGCGTGTTCACGTGCTATAACACCTTATATCTATAATTATAAGTTTATAATAAGAGTCTATCATTAAGCCTTCTTTTTATAACTATAGTTTATAAGACGTTTTATAATGTTCTTTATAGTGTGCTAGTTATAATATTATAATATCGTATTAGGAAAAGCTATAAAAAGTAATATAGTTATATTAGCTGCTTAATTACTAAGTACTAAATAAGGCAGAAGGATTAAAGGATAAAAAATGTATTATTTAAGGGTTTAAAAGATAAAATTAAAGGACATTTTTAATTCTAAATAAGCAAATAAGAAAGTAATAATAAAGGTTCTATTATAATTAGTTATATTAGCTATAATAAGAAGAACTAGATTTTGAGTATTTGTATTAAATATGCTATTAATAAAGAGGGTCTAATCTGCTATAAAGTGTTAAGTATAGTAAATTTAATTAAGATAAGCGAATTATATTTACTATAACTAGATATTAATAACCTTATTACTTTCTTAGTTAATTCCCTCTTTTATATAATATTTAAAAATGAAACTAGCATTCTTAAGAGTAATAATAAGGCTAACAAACTTATCTTTCTTAATAGAGATTATTTAATAATAAAGATTATAATAGCTTTTTTGATTAAGCAGAAAACCAGCTTATTTAAGCACTCTTTAAGCTATAAAATAAGAGATATAAGCTAAATATAAAGACTTACCTAACTCTAAGGCAGGCTAATATCTTAGCAGCTTCTTCTTATGCTTAGAATATACTAACGGATTTGCAGCAAGTGTATAACTATAAGTATTATTCTTAGGGCTTAATACAAGACCAAATTCTTGAGATCTATATTTGCTAATTTACTTGAATATCTCTTGTGAGTCCGATTAAATCCCTGTCATGAGTATCCTTCCTTGTAGAGTTTAGCGTTAAGAATACCCGTGTTTAGCGGTAAGGTTATTTCTGCAGCCTTAGCATTAGGAACATCAAAATTATGGAAGAGTGCTGTAGCCTTGGCGTTAAGAACATCAAAATTCGTTAAGATCTAGCTGCAGCCTTAGCGTTAAGAACACTAAAAGTAAATTATAAGAGTAAAATTTAAATTAGCTGCATTAGGCTTATTATTAGGGCTAGAGACCTATAAATAATATTATTTGATAGCCATAAAAGAGATCTGTTCTAATGTATATTTTTTAGATTAATACGGCTTTTATTAAAAGAGAAAATAAAAAAAAGGTAAAAAAGTAATTATTTTAAAAAATAACTTTGAAATTCTAAGGGCTCCACCCATTGGGCCACGGCTATATACTGCTTACTATCGTCAAAACTGACCTCACCAAGTGCCCGTTCCGTTTCCAGACATAAGTAGCGCTGCTTTAACCTGAGCCGAGACTAAGCGCGTCTGAGCAGTCTTGAGCAGACGCTGAGCAGGTGACGGAGGAGTTGGCAAGACCCGGTTTTGGTCCCAACTGAGCCCACTTTTGGGCTCTCCAACTCGGCTACAACTGCTCACTTATCCTATCAGCGTTATACCCAAGCCTACTACGGTATCGGGCAGAAGTAATGTTAGCATGGTTCTAGTAACAGCTAGTTATCATCCAGCGCCACTTGGATGCCTAGGAGCTTCTCTGGTCGATAGCCACAGATACTAGTATTCCCCACAGCAGTGCCGCTAACCGGTCGAAGCTTAGCTGTCTCGTTAAGAGTCCGTTCTGGAGCAAAAGTACTAGCGCCGTGCTAACATTACTTCTCCCCGATACCGTAGTACTGTCTGGAGCTCAGCCACTTCCTTCGAGATCCTCTGCTTACCCCTTTCTCTGGTGTTAATTGTTGCAGTTGATTATTGGCCCGGGTAGGTCAGTTGACGTCTTAAATTTAATTTTCTCTTGGCAGTATTATGGCCAATCATCAACTGCAGCAATCAGAGAAAGGGGGGTAACTGGGTCACGGCGAGATTAAAAACTTCTCTGCATTGATACGACAGCCTGAGGCTGTGAGGGGATAAAAATGAATTAGGTTCAACTCCTCATAGTGCTTTGATAGTTCAGTCGTTTTTTCTCCCTTTCTGGAGGAGCTATTATCACAAGTTTTCGAGTTTAAAGATTGCAAAATCGTCCGCCTTTAAACACAAACATCTGAAAAGTGTTCGAGCCCAATTTACAGCATTTTTCAGCATTATTAGGGAGGTTCTGCAACTCATCTCCGTTCGAATCTCTGTTCCCTATTAGGCTAGGGCTCGCCCCCACTTCCTCATTCGAACGGAGATACGTTATCGAACGGAGATGCATTCTCCGTTAACGCCTTCCCCGTTCTTCTTCCAGTTAGAGCGTTATTGACCCTTACCTATTGAGAATTAGACGTAATAGTCATACTAGAGGCTACGCGACTTCTAAATCATGTTAACGTACAGACTACAAAGTTATATCAATGACAATGACATTGATCGCATAGAATCCTTACGCACAATTCTACGCAGAATTTACACCTATTTCGCACAGAGTCCTGCACAGAATAATAATACAACTCTGTATGAGATACCATGCAGTGACAGAGACGCTTGAAACAACTAATTTACCCCCTGTGAGGGCGCCAGTACCCAATTCGGAAGGAGGATTTGAACGGAGATTTAGTTGAACAGAGATGAAATTTTGGTGCAGAACCCCCTTAATATCAGTCTACATCTTTATTTGCAAACAGATCCGGAAAAGAGTAGCATCGGTACTTAATTCAAAACTCCAAGGGGCTTGAGCGGCGCGGACGCCGCTTGTGAAGATTGGGCCTGTGAGGAGATAAAAACGAATTAGGTTCAATTCCTAATAGCGCTTTGATGGTTCAGTCATTTTTTCTCTCTTCATGCCTGCGTAAGATCGGCCACAACTTGTAATTAACATTCTACCCCCTAATGCCAAGACCGCCTCATACCACGCACAGGCAGGTTGTGAGTCGGGGCATTGGTCATTTGGTCAGCCATCAGACAAGGATCATGGAGACATCGAGGCTGTTGGTTGCAGAGCACGACTTCAGCTGAGCATTCCACGGAACGCACCCCTAAACTCAGAAGTTATACTGAGCGAGAGATTTATGGAAAGGGTCAATGATTCCTCCCTCCCTCCACAGCAATGTATTGGAAAGCTTCTAATATCTCTCTTACGAAGCTTTGTCCGTGTTGGCCTAAGTCAAGGCCAGAGACGCTCCTATAACTACAGATCAATCGTTCTTACTCTTTCAATTCCTCTTCTGGGAGAATAATTCAACAGCCCGATAGATTCAGTTCCCATAAATGTCGGGTACGATTGAACATTCTACTCGAGGCATCTATCTGACCATTCATTCATAAAGCCGCCCCATCCAAAGGTGCATCAGGGGCTCTTGATGTTCAAACGTTCGGTGATGGAACTGGCGGCATCGAAAACTATGAAGGGAGATCGGAAGGAGTATTCCACCCAAAGGCCCCAGATGTGGAACAACTCAGACTCCAGGAAGCATCCTTGTCCTTTGAGTCCAATATCAAGGCTTCAATAGTTCATTTCCACACTGCTGCTAATTATTTCGTGCGTGGGACACCGACAATCCAGCAATTGTTAGATATGGGCACTCCGGCGGAATATATGGCACATTTGGAAGACAATAACCCATCCGAGAATCCTGACCTCCGCTGGATCCATCTGCCCGCAAACAATATGTCGTGGGTAGAGGTAAACATGTTCCCCCCCGTTTTCCTTTTTCTATTTTTGGCGTTGACTGTCGCATAGAGCATTGTCACTCGTATATACTCAGAACCATCTCGGAAAACCCAAGCAGAAGCGGGTACAACGTCTGAACTGTCGAGGGAATTACCTAGTAAGGCTCACGCGCCATTTGAGATGATCGGAAAGAATGCGGAGATAGTCAAAGATCCAGACGACTTATTCAAGGCAAGCATGCTGCTGCGTTCTGAGCTGTGGGAGAAGCGACAGTGGCAAGATCCCGTCTTGCAGAAATCGGCTCAGGGCCGATTTCTGCGCCCGTTGTACTCAAGAATTTCGGCATCATACACCAGGGCCGTGATAGGTCAGTCTCACTAAATTCCCTATTCCGCATGCCGCATAAGTACTCAATACAGCAGACGAAGAAAAGATGGACCAACATGAAGGATTGTTCTCTGTCGAAGACGCTGAGACAAATTCGGTTTTGTTTGTAGGAAATTGTATTTCTTCTTTCGAGCCGCTTGCTTACTTGGTACAGATGCCATATGTACACTGGGAAGAGGTTGACATGTATTTGCACCGCAACAAGTGCCTGGATTGGATGTTGCGTCAAAGGAAACCTGAGGAAATATCCGGTCCACCCGAAGATGTCAAACCAAAGCCCTCGATGAACGTCCGAGCGTTAAAATTACTTCAAAAGAAAACCGAAAAATCACCCGGCCTACGCCAAAGTGTCAAAGCAACGTCCTCGGGGAATGCCGTTGCATGGAAGGGTGCACGTTTAGACACAAACGTGGCATGGGATCGGGAAATGATGAAAAAATATGAACGTTCTATGGAAGATCTAACGAACGATGCGAAGCTACTCTTTGCATATGTTCACGAAGCACGTCCGCTTCACGTCCGCCGCACGTTGGACCAATCATATTACTACCCTCTCCCGGACGCAGATGTCAGAAAGAGAGACTTGGATCAGGTGCTGTACCGACATACGAAAAACTTTATGGATATGAAGGAGAAGTCTCGTATCTTGATGGTAGACCAGCTTTGGATGTGGATCGTTGACGAGCCTGGCAGAACGAGTGAGTCTACACGGCGATACCCACTCGAGATCTCGTAATGACTAGTCTTGCAGAAACGTTGTTGACGGCTTTTCCACATCGCTGGATCGGGAACCCGGTAGTCGCTCACGCGGAGGTCACCGATGTCTACAACAAAATCTTCAGTGCTTTGTGTACTGGCGCTGCTGTTACATCCGTTGTTGACCTTAGCTGCTTGGTCATTGACAAATGCTCGGGTCTGTTTCATCCATGTGTTGGTGAATCTGATCATTCCCTGGATTATCTTGAGGTATTTGCCGTTAGCATTGCACGGCTTGTGAGTGGACTCCCTCAGGGGACGAGGAAACTGGCTCACTGAAACCAGGCTGATGCTCAAACACAACAAGTCAACGAGTTTTCTATGCATTCTAGACGATTAGTTGCTCTGCAGGATAGAAAACAAGAACTTTCCGAAGCTACTCTTCGTGAAAGACTGTTTAGAAAACCTTCGTCGCATGCTAAGACCGCTAAAGGAAATGAGAGTTGCCCTCAAGAGAGTAACCCCGAGCAAGGTGTCAAGCCAAATGCAAACGCCTCAGCACAACCACCGAACTCCGAATCTTTATCTCAGGAAGATCAAGAGGCGGCAGAATGGGCAGACTGGTTCAAAAGCACAACGAAACAAGACCTCAAACATTCCAATCCACTAAAGGACCTTTCAGGCATCTTGGAATCAGGTACAAGTTTAGAAATTAACCGCGAAATTGAGAAAGAGATGAATGCATTAGTCAACGTCACGGCTGAAAATGACAGCTTAAAGGAGATAAAAGACATACTAGACGAACTCAACAGCCTCTCTCACGTGTTTCAACAGCAGGTGAAAATAATGAACGATGTAGTTGCTTCCAACACTCCATCAAAGAGCACCTCACATCCAAACGATCTTAACAATCCTACGCGTAGACCGTTCACCAAAGAGGAAGGAGACGACGATCTCTCGAAGGCGAAAGAGAAGGAAACGAGTGAGGGGCTCGACGGAACTCCAGAGGTTCAACAGGATACCGCTGAAGACGTACGGGACAAGTATGCCCTGGTTTTGTCGACATTGTGCAGAAGAGAGCAGGATATTGAAAATCTCAAGGTGAAGGCAGAACGTGTATACGATTCTGTGAGTTTACACAATCTCTACTTTCGCTTTCGAATGGCTAACAGATGCAGATCTGCGATCTCCTAGACCTCAAGCAAAAGCAAGCGAGTGTCTCCGAAGCGTACTCGGCACGTCAGGCAGCTGCAGAGACCACCAGACAGGGACGAACCATTTTGCTGTTTACCGTGGTGACAATCATCTTCGTAAGTTCTTTCTCCGCAGAGCACGCGATTGGAGACCAGCGCGTGTCTGACCAACCATTCCGTCATTTTAGATGCCTCTATCCTTCATCGCTGCAATCTACAGCATGAATGCCAAGGAGATCAACGGCAATGATCGGCCCATTAAGAAGATCTATCAAGTTATGTGTAAGAGACTGAGACTTCTCACTTATGGCTTTGTGTTGTTTTCCAACTGACTCGATCCAGTTCCCGCCACGGTCGGCGTGGTGATTATTTCGCTTATCTTTGCGTTCAACGCACACATATGGTGGTTTCTGGTCGGGTTGCTGACGTGGAAGCGTCAAAGAAAGGCAAGGAAAGACGGTTCGTCGAGAAATGACAAGTCGACCGGAAAACCAGCGACAGCGAGGACGACAACAAAGTCAGACACTGCCAGAACTTTGACGCATACAGATACCACGATGAGCGGTGCTACTCCTTCCGCGATGCAAGATCATTCCGATGAGAAAGGCAGTAGAGGTATAGGGTCACTGGCCAATTGGGTAAGACGTGGACGAAAACCAGGCAGAGGGAAGCAGAATCAGGAGGCGGGAGACGAAGAATCGAACGATATGGAGAAGGCCGTGAATTCATGAAAAAGGGAAACGAAGATGAAGTGGACTGAGAGCAAATGAGAAGATTATTACCATACACACAGCACTAACACATTCAAGTGGAGGTCTCTCCCAAAGAGGGAGGCCGAACAGGGCAACCTGAGTTACCGCACCCGGCCCCCTAAAACTGGTTGTTCGAGATCCTCCAGACTCCGTAGAATCGAAGGACTGTAGCGATGTGTTACCGCGTCTACTCCCAATTTCTGTGACTTTGGTGGCGGGCTAAGCCATCGATGTGTTCCTCCCGGTGCTTCGCGGTTCTCTAAGTACCCTGGAAGTGGGCCTCCCTAGTAAGGGGCCATCTTTTACATGCAAAGTGAGCAATTTTACATCCCTGTTAACTCAGTAATAAATAGAGTTATTAGTTACAATATTAAAATACTTATAGAATGCATCAGGGTTGCTCGGAATCTCTGTAGGCTCACGCCTTTTTTGCAGGACCATTCGAGTAGATGCAAAGCCACGCAAGTGGGCCACTGCTGTCGTTACTTTTGAAATGGTTGTAGGGTCTTCAAAGAAGACTTATTGTGATAACTGATCTGGATAGTCCCAATCGAGGAGTGCATTGTTGGTAGTATTGTCTTCAGAGATTATCAGGAAGTCTCCTCTTTCCGTTGGAACAGTGTCGAGTACACTTTGATGCAAGCCGCGTTATCCAATCTCCTGAAACGGGCAGGGTTTCCTTGGATACAGTCGACTTCATTCACGAGCCACCGCCTTTCTACTGGGTCCCGTCCAAAAATGTCAATCCAGTCCGGGGCAGTGGCGGACAAAAACTTTACTTGAACGACACAGGACGCCGTATTTGTAAACGGCTAGTTCCGAAATATCACTGGGTTATATCTTCAGCGTCGATATCTGCATCCACAAGTAAGGCCTCAATCAGGTTCATCCACAACAAAACCAGCGGAACACTACTTGCGCCTAGCAGAGTCCATATGATTTCCCGTCCTCAAGTCATAGACCGAAAGGTTCGAACTCTTGCAATGCTGATATCGAGCTACCTTCGTGATGCATGAGCTTCATCGATTTCTTTCCAGATGGAGAGCTGAGCCGCTGCATGCCTGTTATATGTCAGCTTTCAAATCGTGAGCAGGGTGGAACACAAGCGCACAGTGACTGCTTCCCACCAAGAGCACGGTGCTGAAGAGGTTTATCCACAAACTTAGCAAAGCGGTTATTGCTTTTCCGTTGCCGCAGCTACCAGGGTGCCGATACCACTGCGAACCTGTCTGGTGTAAGCGGCCCAGACCGCGAAAATGATATTTACCAGCAAAACCATCAGGACAGCAACGAAAGATAGCAGCGCTCCCAGACTCCATCCAGGAAATCTGTTCTGAGCCCATGAAGTTTCTCGGAATGCAATGATCTGGTGACGGGCGGAGGGCAAGCTCTTAGACGGATGCTTGACCGCTGACTTTTCAAAACAACATGATCAGAAGGAAATGGGGTGGGTTTTCAACAGTGTCAAATCACGATAGGGAAGTTTGCAGGTCCAGCGGTATCCATATGTTCCAACTAGTTAGGTGTGGAGTACAAATATTCAAATCAGGAAGGCTGTAGCTCAGCCTCGTCCATTTCCGGGAACCAATAAGACGAGCGTGCGCAAGGCGTGCAGCTGATCAAGCTGAGCAATTCGCAATTCACAGAATCACAAGGCGAATTGATCCGGATTCTGATAGTATGGATGAAAGTGTTGCAAGTACTTGATGAAAGGCAACCAGCGACAAATTCAAATGTGCATTAAGCACTCTGGTAGAACGTGCATCTTTTATTATTGAGGCCCGCTGCGCAGTAGGGTTGGACGTCTCGCTGGATCTCAGCATTTCAATGTTATTTAGCAGACTGAGTTGCTACTTTGCTGGCAAGGCTGACCATTACTCCGTAGTAGATTAAGGGCGTGTTTTGGCTGCTTTTCAGGCTGTGTTACAGTATTGAAGGTGGAGCCAAATGGCCCTCCGGCCACAAATATGGGGAAGAGTCTTCCGTGACTAAATATGAGCTCCGTCTTCCTGCACATCTGTTGCACTTCAGGGCAAATTGTAATCCGTATACCATCCCTTCGGACGAGACGAAAAACATTTGCCTCATAGAGCTTACATTCGGGACGGTCGCTATTATCGGACATGTGGGATTAGAGTCAGCACAATGGACCCAAAACCTTCCGGCTATCTGATGTGGAAGCTCGGTCGATATCTACAAATGGCCCACCTGATGATGCTGCGTCCCGTGCTTCTCTTACCTAAAGCAGTGCTTGTTATCTTTTTCTCATACTGCAACGTATCGTCTCCTCAACTGACTAACTCACAGGACTTGCAGCTCCTTCTAGAACATGTCAGTCATTGGCCCTACCTCCAAATCATTCACTATTGTCATCTGTGGCGGAGGCATCAGCGCCCTTGTCTTCGCAATCGGGTTGCTGCGACAAGATGTAGCCTTCCATCTCTACGAAGGGGCTCAGGCCTTTGCCGAATAGGCGCAGGCGTCCCGTTCGGTCCTAACTCTACCCGGGCAATGAGCTTGATTGACCCTAGGGTCAAGGAAGGGTTTGATAGAGGATCGACCACAAATGCCTCCGACGAGAAAAGGGGTTGCCGGTTTGACTTCCGATATGGTATGGACTCGAAGAACCGGGGAGCGGGACAATGGTTTCACAGCGTACATGCGGCGGGGACAGGGCAGAACAGCGTCCACCGAGCGCATTTTCTCGACGAATTGGTCAAGCTGATCCCAAAAGAGAACGTCTCGTTCGGAGAGAAGGTAGACGAGGTCGAACAGACGGAAGATGAAGTCAAAATCACATTCCAAGATGGCTCCATTGCAACAGCTTCCGCAATAGTCGGCTGTGACGGCATCAAAGTAAAGTACGACCGGAAAATACACTTACCGCGGACTAGCCATGGAGAGGGCTGTCAGTCTGCTTGGACACGAACTAGCCCAAAATAGCCAAATGTATTGTGGCTATGGCGGCCATGTCTTGACCTTTCCAATCGAAAAGGGCAAGACGATGAATGTTGTGGCATCTCAATCAAAGCCGGACGGTAAGTGGGAGGACGAGCGATGGGTATTGCCGATGGAGAATGGGGCCATGGAGGCTGACTTCGAACACTGGGGCGGTAGCGTCAAGAACATACTCAGTCTGATGAGAAGTCAGACGTGTGGGCATTTTTTGACCATCTCCCGGCTCGGACATACTGCGAGGGTCGGATCTGCCTTCTAGGTGATTCGGCACACGCCAGTACGCCACACCAAGGAGCCAGAGCGGGAATAGCACTTGAGGATACGTACGTGCTCTCAAAATTGCTTGGCCAGGCTCAGACATCATCCGCCATTAATAGGGCATTCCTGAAATATGATATCAAACGGTGGGTGAGAACTCAGAGGTTGGTGACTAAGAGTAGAGAAGCTGGATGCATTTATAATTTCCACGGAGAGGGCATTGGCGATGACATTTCAAAAATGAAGACGAATCTTGAATAAAGGTATGCGTGGATATGGAATGTAGATCTTAGGAAGGCGTTCGATATGTAGAAACTAAATAACTGAAAGTGCACCATGTACGCATTAGAACTTGTCACATAGAAGTTGCTACGCTGCTCGACCTTGATCTGTCCGACTGGTGCTTTCCAGTTGGGCAGACGTCTGAAAATGCTAGTTATATTACTAGTGGCTTCTAGATGACATTGAAGCGAATATCGATATGCAATTGGAAAGCACACCAGCGCTCTATGCTAGAACAACACCCTTGAAGGGAAACTCCCAAGCCTGACATACTCAAAGGGTTGGCATTCCGATCGAAGCAGATACCCCAAAGCGCCAACGCTAACAAAGAGCTCATTATTTATCGTCCACTTTAAGGCTGTCCGGAGGTAAGCGTATAGGTGTATCGACACCATCATTAGAATTTCGCTCCTCTTCCTCCATCCCGGCAGTCTCCTTCTCTCTTGATTTTGCCTCCTCGGACTGTTCCACACCCCTCGACCAAGGTATATTGTCTGGTGGTAGACTAAGAACCCTTTTCATAGGATCAATGCCAACCTCGGCGTCGTCTGCGATGCCTTTGATCTCATCCACAGGGTTGCTTTCTTTTGGCATTGTTATGGCTGATGACTCTGAGAACATCGATTGGTGACCCTGTCCGTTCTCGCCGGCAGTCCTTAGGACATATTGACGGTCGCTCCAGTATTCCAAACTACCAATCTGATCGTGTGCAACACGTACAGCGTTCTGTAAATTGTTCACGCGCTCTTCTTCAGCTTTGTCACTAGGTTTTTCCCTTGAGACCTCGTCTGCAATCTTGTTCATGTACTCAAGCAACTGCCGCCGTGATACTTGGAAGACGAATAAGCCCATGATTTCCACAATGTGCTCTTGAAGATAAACGAGCTCTTCACCACCAGTCTCAACAAACCTCGTAACAGCGTCAATCTTCTCTCGGTCAATTGTGGCAAGCCTCAAGGCCTTCATCAAGCTCGGAATATCCTTGATGTCTTCTGGCGGCAAATATTCCTCCCCGACTGCTACTCGACTCATATGACTAGATCCTCGGGTAGTTGTGTTTCCAAGTCCACTCCCCGGGCTTCTACCCCGTTTTGTATGTATTGTAAAATAGTCGCCTGTCAATGCATGTGCGCCCGCCATGTCGAAATCATCCTTCTTCCTCATTTCCTGCTTCTTTATGCGTTTTCGCAACCATCTTCTCCGCCGCACGAAGCAGTGGAACCAGGGATGCGTTCCATGCCACGAAAATTTTCTCGAGAACGAAAAGGAGTACTGCCAACCTTCTTCGTCGACGTCGTGACTCATGTCTACATACCACGATTTCCACGCCCACTCCCAATTCGGATCTGGAACTTGTGTATTGGTAATATTGACTGCAGAGTCCTTTCCATCTTTAGTTGTCCACGGAGCTGGATCAAGGTTCAGGAGCGAGGAGTGAGAGTAAAGGGGAATGCCGAAAAAGAACCAGCCTCGTTGATTCTCGTACAATACGTCGACTTCGTATGGTTCCTTTTCAGACTTGGTTCTGTGCGCTTCCTCCTTTGTCTTCTTGACCCGCTCTCGTCCACGATCTGGAGAAGATTTCCTCAACGCAAAGTCTGACGTCTCAGTCTGTGTGTGAGTCACCCCGGGTGGAAGAAGCTGTGAAGTTTCTGCGCGAGATATCGCAGGTTCGCCTGTGCTTTCTTCGTTCTGGGACTCGATGTCCGGACCCGAGGCATAGCGATCCTGCTGCCATTTGGAGTACTTCCATCTTGCCAATCCTTCTTTTACAGAATCCGTGGGACGTTTGGCTAGCTGTCGCCACGAAGGACTTCGAGAGTTTCTTCGGGATTCTCCATCGCCGTCAGCTTCGGGTGCTCGCGTACTGTCAACAAGAGCAATGGGCCGATCAAAAGCTTCATCCATTCGTACTCGGGTACTTTGAGCGCCATCTTCTGCCATCTTGTTTTGTCATTTGAACGGAAAGAAAACCATTGTCGAAGCAGAGGACCAAAGGGCTAATGTAGAGCTTAGCCAAATTGCTCACTCATTTGGTGGAAACATGACAGGAACGGCTGGAGTAGCTAGAGTCGGAGAATAGTGCGGGAGGTTTCAGGACGGGATATCTCTAAAGTCAAAGCCACTTCCACAATTGACAAGAAGGCGGAATGCCTCGTCCATTTACAGTCATGGATGCCTTCGAGCTGCGAATTGAGGATAAATTCAGGAAGCCGCTTGATGTGGCTTTCCCACTAAGTCCGTCATCATTTGGTGAAGCGGAGAGATTGCGGGAGGCACGTGACAAGCTACGGCCTGATTGGCGGCGACGTCATTGTGGAAGGAAACAGGCACGGCAAGGTCTCGACCACTTTCATCACTTCAATTCAAAGCAGAAGCCTCAGACATAATTGACCAATTCACGTCGAAAAATCCTCCCTTCTACCATCATAGTCCTACTAAATCTGCAACAATGTCCAGACGAGCTGTCACAGCCGCTGGTTTAGCCGCAGCTGGCGGCGTGGGGTATTACCTGTACAAAGCTGGTGGCGACCCCAAAGTCGCCGAGAAGAAATTCGAGGGTCAGTATAGCGTTCAAGGACTTTCATGTACAGCTCGACTGACAGCCATATCCTTTAGCGGATTCTGCCAAGGTCCAAGCCAAGCTCAAGTCGGATCTCCCAGGCAGGGAGAAGGAATTTGAGAAGAAAGGCGAAGCGATAGCCACCCAGGCCGGACAGAAAATCGATCATGCGGCACGATTCACACACGCTTCAGGCATTTTGTGCATTTGCTAACTTGGTCTACATCAGGTTGACGAAGTACGTGGCAAGCTGACAGAAGCCCAGCAAAAGGCCCAAGAATACAAAGACAGGACTGGCCAGGAGATGAAACAGGCTGTCAACAAATTCGACACTACCATCGAGCAGAAGGCGAGAGCAGCAGAGGAGTACAAAGAACGAGCTGAGAGAGAGATGAACAAGGCGGTCGATAATTTCGACAAGACCGTTGAGAGGAAGGCGGTTGAAGCAAAGAACGGCATCAGCAGCTGGTTTGGCTTTGGAGGCAAGTAGGAGGACGATTTCAGGAGAACCAGCTATACCATCAGTTCCATAACCATTGAGCATATTCAGCAGCATCTCGACTACTCTGTCGCGCCATGTCTGAAGCTATCTCAAAGTCTTTCATCTCTTTACCGGGTTATTCGGGGCTTCTGGAATGCCTTTGTACAGCACGACTCTATTATTGTATAACAAGACATGAACTTGGGTCGTTTCCTGCCTGATTGTCAATTTTGCTGTTGGGCCATGCACTTTCACTCCCCTTGCCTTGATCATATTCGATCCCCCTTTGTCTTAGGACTGTGACCTCAACAACTCGGCTGCTTCACTGACAATGGCTTGCTCAGCATACGTGTCTGAATTAGTCCGTAAACGCAGGTTAAAGCCATGAATTCTGAGACTTAGTTCATCTGCGCCAAATGAAGGACATCAACCAAAAGTGGCCACAGCCGCCTCCTAGACGCGGTTCAAGTAGCAGGACTGACGTGAATGTCTCTCTCCTTCGCCCAGAAATCGCCTATCGCACATAGACCATAGGAGATATGCTGAGTGAACCAAAGTATTGAATCGTCCGATGCACAAGTCTCCGGAGGACATCGTGGCTTTATTGAATGATTGTTTTCATTTTCAAGGTTGACCGGTCTGGCAGGTTGAATCAAGCAAAATGCAATGACGCCGTCCAATAAAAATCTAAGCTAGGTTCGAAAGACTGAAGCAAACACCAGAATAGAGAATATACAGCATAGTTCCTAGCAAGACAGATGAGCAGACCAACAGCCGCGAAACCAAGCACGACCTCAAAGAGAAAGTTCCAATGCTAACATTCAAAGAAGCAAGAGAGCTCTACCTACATTGGACGGCTCCTAAACCAACGCCTTTACCATAGACAGGGCCACAGTAACACCACACACCCCTTTTTCTCATGCATACTGCGCCATGCTCTTGTCGAAGCGTCAACATCGTTCTCTGATGAGTACGGTGCACAAGTGTGCCAGCGTGCAAAGAGCGATTACCCCTGTCTACTGAATGTATCTGCTCTTCTGCATCCACGAAGCAGGTACACGTAGCGGCATGGTTGCAGTTCAATTATTTCCCTAATCTGCAAGGCCCGAATGGTCAGATGTTGGAGTTGTCCATCGGTCGATAGTGAGAACTGGGGAGTACCATTGGCCAATCAGCCGGGTATCTGAAGCACCAGTATCTCCGGACCACGTCAAAACCTCGCCTCACAAGCGAGATATTGTGCATTGAACACCTCGAAATATGCCGAGTACTGCTGGCTGGCTGCGTGCAACTGTAGCTACGACTTTTTCGTGTCTCGTTGATTAGAATCTGATCTTGAATACCTATAGGACTAGTTAGCCTCTGGTGTCACGAGAATAAACACTATGATCATAGACTCACGGCTTCCGCCTTCCACTAGGCATACTAGACACATCTGACGACAATGGCCGTGATTCTTCAGCACTTTGTCCCCATCGCAGCTTTGCCTTGTAGACGGGTAGCGAGGCCGAGTTCCAGACTTTCATAAGAGCCCTATGTCATAGATCAGAAGGCCACTCTGCAAGACAGCTGGGCCACATATACGAGATGCCCATGGTGTCAGATGAACTTACGATTGTGTACTGTCTGATATGTCTTCAGTCGAGAGTTGCTTGACACCAACCGACATTCCTTCCTTCGAGAATTTGATATTCTTTTTCTCCATTCTCTTCGCTGCCTTGTCGCTAACATCATTGGCGACTGAATAAGCAATGAACCCGATAAAGGCTGCGATAGCGATGAGGACAACAAGGACGAGGAGCGGAACAAGGTTGGATGCTTTTCCCATTGTCACTCAAAAAATAGCCTGGCCTCTTCGTGAAGGAGCGGACAGCTGTGCAGCGTGAAGTCAAGGTCACATCTGTTGGACAACCGACAGAAGGTTTGATCGAGCCAGATGATGTACTTTGTCCGATCGATTGAGATTGGTCGGAGTGAAAACAGAAGGGCTCGTCACAATGTCATAATACTTGGCAATGCAGACTCTGCTACTAGTAGTAGTACTCCTTAGAACACAGAATCGATGAGGAGAAACTGTTTACAGTTGGTGCGTGGTTGCAAGGAAGAATGATGGCTTGAGATATAGCCCCGGCCACTTCTTTACCTCCTTGGGTAAGCGTGCTTGCGCCAATTGGGACTTTTGGAGACCGAGGAGCTCCCAAATTTGTATCGGAGTGCATGCGCTCTCTGAACCGATGCTGTGGCCCATGCCGAAGGCCATTATAGAACACACGGCTTATGTTCTCTGGCAGTCGTTGCTGCCTTAGAAACAAAGTCAATAAAAGGTTGCTACCAGGGGATATCATCCTAAATCAGCCCCTTCTCTTCCTCTATCCACGGTGGTTCAGAGCACAACAGCAACACAATTTCACAGAACCTTCAGCTCATGAGTCTTCAAAGACGCTCAAGCTATCACTAAAATACATCCTACCAGAGCAGAGCGAGGAAGTGAAAGTCGACATCGTTGAGCCAACTTATTTCCGATATGTATCTCAACAGCCATCCCAAGACCCGACGGAGGCGCAGCTCAAATCGAAGGAGAAATTGGAGACTATCATCGATGAGAGAAGAGCGCGTCAGGGAAAAGTGGTACAAGAACAACGACCCAACGGTCTACGTCGTAGAGTATATGTCCCAGCCAGCGGATCTACCAGCAGCATCCAGCAATATGGAAAAAGGAAAAAGAGATCCATCCATTCGGTACGCGCGAATTGGGAGCGTGCACTGAACATGTTAACCAACTCGGTCCCACAACACAAAGAAGCTGAGGGTCAAGAAATCTGGCTGTCAAAGCAGACGCTGATTGCGCTGAGCGGTACGTCAGGAACGAACAGCTGGGTGCACAACGTACGTGGAGGTTGCGAAGTACAAGTGACAGACACTCAATCTTATTCCGGATCTTCGAAGCAGGTTCTTCTTAATGGCTCTACTCGGGCTGTGGCTCTTACAATGGAATACTTCATTGCGATCGAGAAGGACGTGATGCAATACCAGGCAAACCAAGTCGCTCTTGAGAGCGCGAAAACACCGACCGATACGATCTCAAAGACAGAGTCAATCCATTGCGAAGCGGATGCGACATCCGGCCCAAACGTGCCATTCCGTATCGTGCCTACAGCGGTTAGAGGCTATCTGAAGCACAGAGATTGGATGCGCGCCGACCAGTTTCCACAACCAGCACTGAACAGCGTGCGTTCCTTCAAAGAATACGTGGAGAAACTGACGAGCATCCGAGCTCCTCGACTTGTGAGACGGGAACTCTATGGTACACAAGACGATACGCACAACATGGCGGTAGCTGACATGCTCTGCCATTTGTTCACTGATACTGACAATACCTTTTCTGTATCATCGGTGGCTTTGAATCTCGCATTCGCATTCCTCTCCAGACACACCGAACTTCTTCCCCGGATCAAGCTACTCTATGACCAATGCCGACAATTACGAGTGACGTTGCAACCACAGACCTACTCTTACATCCTTCGTGCGATGCTGCTTCAAGGAGAAATGGAAATGTTCGGTCCGGTTCTCAGTGATCTATGTTCCCAAGGCCACGGACCTGGTTCCAAGATCTGGTTGGCTCTCCTTAAGAGTGGACCTTCCATGATGCAGAAACGCGCCGTAGCAAAGTGGATGCTTCACAAAGGTTTACTTGAGACCAGTCTTGTGAAGGGGGAGGTTGCAGCAGAGTTGATCGCTGCTGAGCTCAGTGGAGAAATTGACGATGGCAAACATGCTGATCTGTCTGTTAGGTCCATTGACGCCCGGTTTGGGCCCGACTGGATGTCACAATCTTCGGTAACAAGGATTCTGGCGGCTTGCGCTGACAAGCAGGCTTGGACTCCTGCTTTCGAAATCTTCCAAGAGGCACAGAGACGGAATGTCAATTTCGACCATGCCGCTGCTCACGCCATCTTCCTTGTCATGCAACAACGGGGCAGTTTACGGGACTCCTTGGATCTCCTTCGCTCGCATTTCGTTGCAACGACTGGCCGGAATGATCACACCGTGATTCCGATCGTCTTTATGACAGCATGGAAGCATCGCTTCTATAATGTCTGTCGAATACTTTGGCGTTATGCCGCGGTTCTAGGCGCCATGACCTACAAGATGCAGAATGTGGTGACACAAAGTTTGCTGCGAAACCAGGATACGCCCCAACCCCGTGCAAGCAAGGCAGGCTTGTCAATGGCAAATCTGGAATGGAAACGGCGTGCTGGCAAGGTTCTAGTGGGGACAGACCTCGACATCACCGAATTCCAGCAATTTTTCGATCTGGTGAGCGGACAACCAGGTACCACATCAGAGAACCCCATGGTATGGCTTGCACGATACACTTCCGATGGTGGGCAGCGAGACCAGCAACTTCTGCTTGGCTATGTCATGATGCATCGCGATCTGCATACATGGAAGTATTTCGCACCGCCAAGTTCAGAAAGATTATTCAAACTCCTTTCCGACGCTTATGCCATGGATGTTCGATGGAAAGGTGAAGGAATTGGGCTCGAGCGTGGAGGGAAGTCCATTCAATGGATGATCGAAAATGCGATTGACATGCCTCTGGTCAGAAGAGAGATTTCGCTCAAACGCACACCTCTTGACAGCGACACAACTATGAGAAGCGACTTGATGGGGAGGGCTGCATTCTTAGAGCTGTTCGAAGATATTGCGCATAGTGTTAGCTGAGACGGTAATTCCGGACCTGGGCGGCTGTATTGTTAAAATCCAGCGTGCAAAATGTTGTATATAATGTGAGATGCCCTGATACAATGACTTTTGGTCAGAGCCTCCTTTTCTCCTCAAACGCTAAACATCAGAGTATCAAAGTCTTCCCATCTATGTTTCTGCCCAAGTGATTGGCCCAAAGCATATGACACACCTCCGTGCCATCACAGCCCCTACGGTGACAAATCACCTTAAACAAAAGGTTTCTTCCGCTTGAGACGCTTCCGAAGAGAGATGCCGATAAGGAGTCTTGTCAGCCAGTCTGCTCGGCGGAGAAGCCTCAAGGTCCAGCTGTTGGATATCTTGACCCTTTCTGTCCTCTCCGCTGAGTGCTTTCAACTCTGTTGATTGAGCTGCCCTTGGTCCGTACGGAGCATCTCCTCGAATAAGTTACTGATTCGGCTTATTCTTTTCGATATCTACAAGGGGCTCCGCGGATGGTGGAAGATCAGCGTAAGGGTCATACGTCGGAATCATGCCAACACCCTCTTTCAGGTACAATACTAGGCGATATGCACTGTTGCCGTTCAAGTAATAACGATGAAGCTTCTTACTCCTAAGGAAGCCCAATCTTTCGTAGAGCTTCATGGCAGCGCTGTTGGTCTCTTCTGTTTCCAGAGCAACTTCGTCCGCGTTTCTTGCGATCATTGCATCGAGTGCCATCCTCACTAACGCCGTAGCGATACCCTTCCCTCTATAGCTGTCCTTGGTTGCCAACATTGCGATGTAACCCCGGAGAGGGCCACCTCGGTGGGGCTCAAGCTTTGAAACCACGACGCCCGCGAGATTGTCTTCATCATCCATTGCCTGGACGTCTTAGCTAGCGACATTGCGCAGTCCAGAAATGACCAACCATGAAGCAGAGATTCCCCCATTGATACAGAAAATAGCGGTAGACATAAATGCTATAAGGCTCCGAAAGGTCTTTGGAGATCAACTGGCGGATTTTTGGGACATATTCTGCCTCCTTTGAACTTTCATATTGAACGTAGCGTATCCCAGGAGGCGCAGAATACGATACATTGCTCATGGTGGCAGTGGATGATACATTGGCCACAGCCGGAGCAATGTCTGCCAGCTGCTACTTAAGCTCGGAGCCTTTGGTGGGTCCTTGAGGACATGGCGGAGGTGAGTGCGGGCAAAACCACGGACATGTGAAGATTGAGTCTGACATCTGAATACATAGTCAGGCACCCAAGGTAAACAGTCCTCTTTAGTCTCCGCACCATCGAACTTGAACCACAACTACATGCTGGCGCATCGCGCGCCATGTCAACCCTCCGACATCGAATAGGCGGCGTCCTTCGAGAGACACCCTCACCATCCCCAAGCCCCCGAGACCGTGTTCCCAATAATGGCGAAGAGGTACAATTGGTACCGGTCTCAAAGCTGACAGGCCTGACGACTAAAAGAAGAAGCAAACGAAGAAGTTGGTTCATATTTGGCCTTGGAGGACTTGTCGGAATATGCTTAGCCCTGTTCTTTGCCAATAGACAGGAAGTCATCAATCTGGAGGGTTTGATAGACTTCAATCTGGAGAGCTTCCTTGATGTCATTCCAGCCGGGATTGTCAAGGACGCGCAGGATATCACAGTATGCCCATCCTCAGACATTGAGACCATTGATCAAGACTAATTGATGCAGAAAGCAGAGCGTGATGCTGTCAATTACGATTCTTTCTCCGTTGGCCTCCACCTGCAAGCCCAGGGAGTCAGTGCGCACCATCCTGTTATCATGATTCCTGGCGTCATATCGACCGGGCTCGAGTCATGGGGTACTGGCGACAAGTCAAGACAATATTTCAGAAAGAGATTATGGGGTTCATGGTCCATGATGCGGGCATTGGTCCTCGACAAAGCAAGCTGGAAGCAACACATCATGCTTGACAAGACCACAGGGCTGGATCCGCCTGGTATCAAGTTGCGTGCTGCTCAGGGGTTTGATGCCACAGACTTCTTCATCACTGGTTATTGGATCTGGAACAAGATCCTGGAGAACTTGGCCACGATAGGATACGACCCAACGAATGCCTTTACGGCCGCCTACGACTGGCGACTCACGTACATGAATCTAGAAGTTCGTGATCGGTATTTCACGAAGCTCAAGTCTTACATTGAAACTGCACATAAGACCACCGGACGAAAGACATGTCTGGTATCTCATTCTATGGGCGGACAAGTCTTGTTCTATTTCTTCAAGTGGGTCGAGAATCCCCGGTATGGCAACGGTGGGTCCGATTGGGTTGACAAGCATGTCGACAGCTGGATCAACATTTCGGGTTGCATGTTGGGTGCTGCTAAGGGCGTTCCAGCGGTTTTGTCCGGGGAGATGAAAGACACCGCTCAATTGAATGCCTTCGCTGTCTACGGCCTAGAGAAATTCCTCAGCAAAGAAGAGCGAGCCTCAATCTTTCGCGCGATGCCGGGTATCTCCTCAATGCTTCCTAAAGGCGGCAATGCCGTCTGGGGCAACATGACCTGGGCGCCCGACGACGTCTCTTCCCCAACAAAAAACGCCAGCTACGGCCGCTTCCTCTCCTTTCAACAACCCAAGAACACCTCCCTCGTCCCACCCACCAACCTCACCATCGAAGAAGCGCTCAACTACCTCTTTACCACCTCCGAAGACTGGTACTCCAACCAAGTCCAGCACGCCTACTCCCATGGCATTGCACACACAACCTCCCAAGTCGAAGCTAATGAAAACATTCCACGAACCTGGCTCAACCCGCTCGAAGCCCGCCTTCCACTAGCCCCGAACCTCAAAATCTACTGCTTCTATGGCATCGGCAAGCCGACCGAACGCGGCTACTTCTACAAACACAGCACCAACCCCCTCCACCCCAACATCAATTTAACAATCGACACCGCATACACCTCCAACTCCGCATCTCCGCATTCCGACGCCGCAGCCGTCGACCATGGCGTCATCTTTGGCGAGGGCGATGGAACCGTCAATCTACTCTCAACGGGGTATATGTGTACGCACGGCTGGCGCAAAATCAAGCGCTACAACCCGGCCAACGTGTCGATCAAGACGTACGAGATGCCGCATGAGCCGGACCGGTTTAATCCACGGGGCGGACCGAATACGGGGGATCATGTGGATATCTTGGGCAGGAGTAGTCTAAATGATTTGATCTTGCGGATTGCCGGTGGCAAGGGCGATCTGGTGGAGGAGAATGTTGTCAGTAGGATTAGGGAGATTAGCGAGAGGGTTGGGATTTGGAATGAAGAGTGAGGAAGCGAAAGTGGAAGCGGATACTGAATGGTGTTTCGGTCACCCGGGTTTGGGGTGGAGCGGTACATGATCGCGAAAGTACGTTAGGTGTAGAGGATGGATAGCTGTACATTAGTATTGATTACGAGGATAGATAGAGCATGGTGGTCTTGCATAGCGCTGGCGTGCTTTGTGTGCTGCTCGCCAACGAGCAGTGATCAGGTTGTAATTCTACGAGCATTGATACCAGGAATAGATTTTGACTCTCAAAGTCAGATGTGAAATCTGTATCTTATCAACTCTTCTCTCTCGGGTTGAAACTTGCATATGGGCTATTGTGAGAGAGCTTCTCGCAACAGGCAAAACATCTTCAGCTCCCTTCTCTGGCTAGAACCCCTTCCAAAGTAGGATACACGAGGTGATGCTGCAGACCTGCTGCAGAGTGTTCCACGCTCCGACAGCTCGAGTAGCTACCAACCGCAACAGATCAACCAATAACTCTAGACCATCTGGGCTGTAAGTCGTCTCTGCACCTCCTTACCACTCATACCCTCGCCCTCAATCACCACAAAGACAGTCTTTGATGTGGACCCTGTCTCAACCATCTGCACCCAACTCCCGTCTAGCTCGTCGCTGAGCATCTTCAGACACATCATCACCTCTTCGTCAGAAATAGGAACACTGGTGGAGCTCTTGATGTTGTCCCTGATCTGCGTCCGGTTGAAAGATACTTTCCCAGATCGGTTGGCTGACTTGAAGGCGTTCGAGTTGTTATCATAAACCCTCGATTTGGATTCTCCTTTCTGCTGCTGCTGCTGCATCATCCTTAGGACGTCGACC
Source organism: Endocarpon pusillum Z07020 (assembly GCF_000464535.1). Lineage (NCBI taxonomy): Eukaryota > Fungi > Ascomycota > Eurotiomycetes > Verrucariales > Verrucariaceae > Endocarpon > Endocarpon pusillum. Next base: position 23,131 of record NW_006916513.1, read on the forward strand.
ACCTCCGGAATCCTGTCTAGGGCGTGTTTGCGAAGGATCTGTTCAGCTGTAGGCTTAGCCCGGGCTTTAAGTGCGAGCTCTTTTGCTTTGATGCGATCAAGGAGGTCTTGCTTCTTACGCTCGGTCGACGTAATTTCACGTGAAATCAGTTCGGTGATTGGGTCTCGCCGCGAGGTTGATGCCTTCTCATTCCGGATTTGAGCAGCACTCGATAATTTCAAGATTTCCCCACGTTGTTTTGAAGCCTGGGCTTTGCGGGCTGCGGTTTGTGTGCCGATACTGAAGGCAAGCCTGGGAAAGTCGTCGAGAGAGGCGTCTTCATCGAAGAATGAAAGATGTTCATGTTGATGTTTGATCCAGGCGGATTCCAACCTATAGATGTGAGACCGGTACGACTCCTGCAGGTCCTTTTCGACAAACGAAGAAGATATGGGCTCTCCAGTCTTCTTTCGCTGGACGAAAAACTCGATACTGTTGCACGAGCCAGCTGTTACAAGCTTGAATGGACTCAAAGATTGGATTAGATCCATTCCATCAGGCAGCGCAATCTCTACTTTAACCTCGTACAATGCCAACATTCTTTGTATATCCTCTTTTGTGACTGATCTTTCCTTCCATAGCCTCGTAACAGTCTCGAGAAGTCTTCCAAGCTCAGCTGGCGCATGACCTCTGCTATGGGCGTAGTGAAGAGAGAGTGCTTGCAAGAAGTATTTGTGCAGCGTGATAAGAGTACGGATGGGTTGTGACAAGTTGTGGCATACAAGTGAAAGCGTTGATGTTGCAGGCGGAGATCGAGCCTTGTTAATGGGTGTCGATTGAAGTGAGGGGCGGGAGACCTGGTTGGTTTCGAAAGCAAACACTGGGTGGCCAGATTGTGCAAAGAAAAGTTTTGGCTGTCAGTCATCAGCTACCTGGCCATAATGAAGGATCGTAACATGCTGTTCTACCTTCTTGCATACAGGAAGCGCTGGCACCACACCACTGCTTTCTCTCAAGTCATCAATATCTCGCTTTCGTTTCGTCGAAATCCAGTCATATGTCTTTGGGCGGCCTGGAGCAGAGTCGTGCTTGACTGACCGTTCCACCGAAGGCTTAGAGATTCTGGAAAGAAGATTGGTCTGAGTGGTGGAAAGAGCAGCCATATTGGCAATGTTCGGGTTGTCGAGGCAGAGTGATGACTATGTAGTGGGGTGGAAGGTGCATCCAAGTAGAAAGTCTGACTTACTAAGTGACCAAGCTTGTGCACCAAAAACTTGAGAGACGCGTCAAGCGTCAAGCGCGTTCCTTACATAAGCAGTAGCTCCCAGCATCAATAGTATCAATGCTGATTGGTGATTAGTGACTGTCGCAGCTACTGTAGAATTCATTCACTCATTCACTCATTCACTCATCACTACCATTGTCACCGTAAAGCGAGGATCTCCCACAGCCTTGCTCCATCTTTGCCAACAAATCGTTGGCCAACCACATTCACCAGCACATAATCTCTTTTACAAGATTCGAGGAACTTCTCCTCTTCACTCCCCCTTGGAAATAGTCTCCTCCATTCCTCCCAGATCCCATAGGCCTCCTCGCCCCAGGCACGAAAGCTTTGCTCTTCGATGATGGTCGGAGTGACAATTTCTTTCCCTCTAAATACGCCCCACGTCACAGCGTTGACCCCGGTCGCTCCAGCCGCCGGTTTCGACGTGGTAGGATCAACCAACATCTCCGCAGAAGCTGATGACTCAAACACACCCTCCTTATCTGTCTTAAGCCAGCTCAGTTCATCTTCGCCATGCATTTGCAGTAATGGTCTCACTTCCTTCTCCCAGCTTTGCCTTGATACAAAAAACTCAACGAACGCTTTCTGAAAAATGAAACCCTCACCAGGAGGTCCCCATCCAAAGACCTCGTCATCGCTTTTGATACCGTTGACCGCGGGTTGACTGGCTAATGTCCAGAATCCCTTCCCCTCAATCAGCGCAATCAACTCTGGTCTGATTATCTCTGTTTCTGCTCTTAATGCGCCACCACTGGTAACATCGGTCTCGTCACTCCATGGCACACAAACTAGCTCTCCTTCAACGTGCTTCCTGAATAGTCCTGTGATATCCTCCGGTGACTTTGGGTGGCCCCATAATCGCCTTGCAGCTACCGGACCCACTTTCAAACTGGGACCATATCCATCGATCTCGCCGAATGCAGGGGAGCTGGAGGGGCCCCACCGTCCATTCGGGTAATCATCCCATGTAGCCTCTCTGCCCAAAGAGCCTTGTCCTTCCGAAATCAGGAGCGTGTTCGATCGTGTGGAAGGCCCCGCCGGTATGCCGGCACACTCCGAGGGCGTTTGATGAGTCTCCGAGCCCTGAGAAGACTGCGCTCCACTGGGCAACCGATGCCTGGATCCAACATCTCTTGCTGATACGTTGTCAACGATCAATCTATTGTGAGGTTGCGAGTTGAAGGACGAGGCACGCCGGCGTGAGAAGCTTCGCTTTGACAGTTCACCGGTTCCGTTGATGACCATAGTCGGTCCATTTGTCATCGTCGTAATGGCTATTTCTGATTCTGAGTCGCTAGTGGAAGGTGTCGTTGGCTCGGTAGAGGAAGGAATGAGTTTGCAGCGCTCCAGAATGAACGCAACAGATTTTTCGAGATTCAAAGTGTAGAAGTGGAAGCCTCTTGGTAATGATTTGGGTTGTGGAAGAGCTTTGATACCCTCTACCAGCTCAGACAATATATCAACCCCCACCCTCTTAACGGCTTCATCGTCAGATTTCACGGCTTCGATGCGGGAGAACATCTCGGCTGGGATCCGAGCGTGCGATAGGTTGGTTATGCGCTTGACTATTTGGTACGATTGGATCGGCATCAGCCCAGGAATGAGGGGAATGGAGGTGAAGATGCCAGAAGGATGTGATCTCAGGGTGTCTTCGTATCTTGTGTATGCCTCAATATCGTACGTCAACTGAGTCATGATGAAATCCCCACCCGCTTTAACTTTTTCAACAAGATATGGCAGATCTCGTTCGACAGATTGGTGCTCTGGATGTGAGTCGTCTGCATGCCCTTCGGGGTAACCAGCAACGCCAATACAAAAGTAATCGCTATGGACCTTGCGTATGTATCTGACTAGGTCAACGGCCCAAGTGAAGTCCTTGTTGCTGTTCTCTTGGCCGTCCATATGGTACTCTTCACTCCTTGGAGGGTCGCCCCGCAAAGCCAGGATATTTCTAATCCCCAATGCTTTGGCCTCCTCAAGAGCTTCATCCACAAGAGCTCGACTCATGTTAGTGCAAGTCAGATGCATGCATGTTGTGAGGCCCAGTTGACGCTGACATATTTCCGCAAGCTCTAGACTTTTTGTTGCCGTACTGCCACCAGCGCCCCAAGTAACAGTTACGAATAATGGGCGGAGGGCTTGTGACATGCGAATAAGACGAGCCTGGAGATTCGAAGAGCCCTAAAGCTGTTAGACAGGAGTCAGAGCATGCAGAAACTCCACCCACCGCTTGTGTCTTTGGTGGAAAGAATTCCAGAGAAAAGTAATTGGTGTTAGGCGGGAGAGCTGCCAGCTTGTCGGTAATTTTCTCCATTCTGTCATCGACACAAGAAAAGTCGAGAAACCCAAGTGAGTGACACTCGCAATACGTGGTTATCTGCAAGTTTCAGACATTTTCCTAAGGACCGAGGATGACTGTTTGCCAAACGGCACATGTTGAAATGTTGATGCCGGCAACATGGCGCGACAGGTGCGTGGCCGCAGAGGGGCACATTGCGTGGCTCTGTCATTATAGAAGATGGGAATTGGATGCCCCTTTTGGCGTAGTGGATCGGGTCTAGAGGGCTGAAGGAACGCCCTTCACATCCAATTCCAATATCTAGACGACCAGGATCACGGAGCATTACTTGTTGTTTACTTTTCTCTCGACTATTGTCCATTGGCTGATTGTAAAATGTGAGCCACCCTGGATCTTTCGACGCCAACGCCAATATCTCCACCATTACACCCTCTCTGCGATTCCTTGGTCCTCTAACTGTTTTGAATCTCCTTCAGCCGTGGCAAGTCCTGACTCTGCCTCCGCAATTTGCTGTGCCATGTCATCGAATCTATCCCAAGCCTTTTCGTTCTTTCTTGCTTCACCACCACCGCTGGATTTGATTTGATAGCCTCTGATCCTTGGCCCTGATCCTGTCTTGGCTGGCATGTCGGTTTCATAACGTCGAGTGAACAATTCAACGTCCTCTTCGAATGATCCATTGGCTATAGATTTTCGACATGCATCGAAGAAGCGATCCATGGTGGAGAGGTTATGGATTTGAAGAAGGGTCCATGCCAGCATCTCCTTGGCTTGTAGAAGGTGATGTATGTAAGCCTTGTGATGTCGAGTACAAGTAAAGCATTCACAGTGTGGAGACAGCGGCAAGAGGCTTGCTTCATTTTCAATGGACCAAAGATCAATACCCAGGGGTCGTGGCTCGTCGATGGCCAAGTCTGGCCCGGGGAACTCGAAAACGAGCGCAATGCCGTGATCTGAAGCGAACCCTATGAACGGTATACAAAGCAGGTCGACGCCGAGTGCCATGTCTTTGAGTAGAGAATGCGGTGAACCTGGTTCGGAAAGGGACATACGTGGAAGATCAAAGAGCGCTTGAGGAAGATCGACGGCAGTGGTTGAGGAGTAGATCGCAAGACCTGAAAGCATATGACGATACTCCTCGGCAAGATCCTGCAGATAGAGTGATTGTTGTACATTTGCAATGGGAGGTATAGCGGCGAAGATCGCTGGTTTACTCGAAGACTTCTCGTGTGCTGAAAGCTGTTCGCAGGCATCTCTCAGCCATGCATGTGTCCTGTCGGCACTCTTTTCTATCCTTTTGACACTGGCTGTTCCATGCATAACCACATCTGCCATCGTGATGGCGATATCTGGACGTAGAGTTCGAAGGGCGTCATGGTAATCATTGACATTTAACTGGCTGAATCCGACTGATGTGCAAATAGATATCGCTGACCCATTATTGTGGGCAGGACATGGTAGTGCTGGGACGCGTCTGGGGCCCAGGATGCTGAGCACATCATCCTGTGCCGCAACGTACTTGCGAAGTGGTGACTCGCCATCCTTTGCTGGTGTCTTGAAGATAGGCGCACCTGTAATCCGCTTTTCTATAACTAAAATGAAACTGTAAGCACAGGGTCAGCACAAGACGTGGCAGCGTGAAGGAATACCATACAGTCTTCAAGGGCCAGGTAGATGCTTGACACTGCTGTATGCTTTTGCAGGGTATCGTGAGAGATGTGAGGAACAACCCCCCGAGATGTGGTAGCTACATAGTGTGGCGTTTTGATGGCCTTTTGACCAACACGAGTCAAACGACCCACTCTGGGGCCCACGGTCGAGGACTTTGCGTATGCAACAAAAAAGCTAAGCATAGGATATTGCTGATGTGCCGCAGAAGCTTGCTCCATCGAGCGTCGACATAAGCTGTTGAGACTGGTATCAAACTGTTTATTATTTCGGTCTTAGTCGTTCGCCCAGTCTAGTTTGTTGGCTGGTGACAAAGCGCCTTCCGTCACAGGCTTGCTCTCACAGTTTGCTCTTGATAATACATGACCATCATGGCTTTTCATGAAGACGTGAAAGCTCGAGGAGTTCTCATAGTTGTGGAAGGACTTGATCGAGCGGGCAAGACGGTTCAATGTCAATTGCTGCTGGAGGCTCTACAGCAACGAGGACATCATGTCAAATATATCAAATTTCCAGGTAACACAACTATGAAGGTCTGCTTAGGTTGGGTGCTAAAGCATGCTTGCTCAGACAGGAACAGCCTTACTGGCAAAATAATTAATGGCTATTTACAGGGTCAAGCGCAGCAAGATGATCATTCTATTCATCTTCTATTCTCAGCAAACCGCTGGGAGGCGGCTCAAAGGATCAGGTCAGATCTCTCCAATGGCATCACCATCATCGTCGACCGTTACTCCTATTCTGGAGCTGTCTATTCCGCCGCCAAAGAAAACCCAGATCTGTCCCTAGAATGGGCCTGGCAACCCGAGGTTGGGCTTCCAAGACCAGACCTCTTACTGTTCCTCTCTATCTCGGCTGAGGAAACCGCAAAGCGAGGAGGGTATGGAGAAGAGCGATATGAGACCAACGCAATGCAGAGCAAAGTAAGGCATTTGTTCGACCGCCTTCTTAGTATGAACCATGGTCACGATATCCACCTGATAGACGCCAGGTTCCCGGTGGACCAAGTGGCAAAAGATATACTGAACTCTACTCTCGGTCATCTGTCCGAAAGAAAGCCGTTGGAGACCTTTGCAAAGCTTCGTTCGTGGCAGGAGTTGACAGAAGCCACCTCCCAGGAATCCGTGAACTCTAAGACCGGAAGCGCACAGCGCATCACATATTGAATAAGATGCCCACGAGCAATCCGGACTGGCGATAATTTGTTTGTAGATATGCCTCGAATTAACAATGCGATGCCTCTCCGGGATGACCCATCCCACAAGGAATTTTCCACAACGGGATCGAGGTGAATTGAGATCGAGATGATCAGCGCCTCGAATGTTCAATCACTGAGAAGATCAATCACGTCGGCGTCGCTGTCCTCAATCACCGTGGGTAGTTTTGTATTGGATCTGGCTTTCATGACCGCTCCTCTTGTCGAATTATGTGACCCGTCTGACTCTACGCTGGTAAGAGAGACAGTATCATCACTGTCCTCGTCAACCACGTCAGCTGCAGTCAGCACATCTTCATCAGGCTCATCCATATCGGACCCGTCAGACCTTTCATCCTGTAGAGCATCTGCTTGCGGTACACCAGAAGGCACCAGCCGATTCTTCGCTCTCAACATCTTACGCACTTCAATTTCACCTCGAACGCGTAGAGTCATTTCCTTCATCAATTCCACCCATGATAAATGCGTTTTGCAGCTCGGACAATCACCACTGCCCGGAAGCATGGCCGCAGTTCTTTCAGCCTTGAGAAACTGGTTCGACAGGCAACTCATGTGGTAGATACTCAGACAGTTAGCTTGGGAACAGACCGTGATCAAATCATGTTTCGGATCCAGGCTTTGGTTGCATAAACCACAAGCAAGGTCGTTGTCCTCTTCTAACAATAATTGGGCCTTTTCCAGGACTGGGCGCAACGAGGCATACGTCGGATCGACACCATCAACACCACCTCTGCCAATTGCATCCAGCCTCCGTCGCTTACGGCTGAGTCCAGCGTGGATCTGAGGGACAAGGTCATGGCCTTCCTTGGGCTTGTCGAGCCAGACCTTGATCCGTGGTGAAATCTGGGCATCGACCCTCTGGCACCAAGTCTGCCAAAACCGAAAGACATCCTCGGAAAAGAAACGGAGCTCGAGAGGCCATTTGGAAAAGTAAGGAACACGTAGTAGTAAATGCAGATTCGACAATTTATCAGTCAGGGAGGTCTTCGGCCTACCAGGCTTTCTTCTCAATCTCCCCGTCTTAGGCGAAGTCTTGGTACATGTTGTCGCAAAAGATATTCTCTCATGATGGGGAATATGTCTGGTGAGATGGGCATTCTGCCAAGCCCACTCGAACTGTAGAGCTGCGATATTGGAGGGAAAGCCAGCAACAATACAAGTCATTTCCCATGGTCTGAGACTAATCCGCGAGGTACGTACGGCGCCACCCTTGACTTGACCGTTATGTTGAGCCAGCCTTCGACAAGGATTTGGCGTGGATCCAACATAGAGACTGGCGTGTCTGACGGTAGAACGGAGAAGGTAACAGCAATAAAAAGCTGGGATCGGCTTTACGTCCATGGGCCGAGAGGCCAATATAGAGCGAGAAGTTGACGGTGTCGTTCAAGCCGCACAATGCAACGGCAAACACGCCCTGTCCTTCGAATGCCACAACAGAGTACCTGTCCCGTGTCGCGATGCGTGTTGGTACTTTTGGTCTCTGGCGAAGTCGGAATAGAACTGCTGGCCGAGGTGGTGAGGGGTTTGCGCCGCGCTGGCGATTGGCTGGCTCCAACTTTGATCGTCAGGCAGCTTGCTAGCCGCATCAGACTGAAATCTAATGCTTGCGGCTTGACTACCTCGACATTCGAGTTCTGAGGAAGGCAGTCTAAGTAGGACTTCAATGAAGGAAGCGTGTCGTAATTTACAGCAAATATGTACAGTCGAACAGCATATCGACTGAGGTCTCACAGCTGAGTAGCCACCTGAGGAGCGTGTGCGAAGTAGGGCGGGTAATTTAGAGCACTTTTGGCGATGGGAAAAGGCTGGAGCAGAGAAGGCGTCCTTGAGTACTGCGAGTTAGACAGTGGAACTCCGTAGGCCATTTAGTGCAAGTGGCATTGAGCTACTACCAATATCGCTGTTGCAAACCCTCCCCAGTCATGCAAAAAATAGTAGGGATACTCTTACTCCATAATAATCCCAGTCTTCCACAAGGCTCATGCGCCATCCTGACTTCTGAATCACTCTTCCGCCTTGCCTCCCATAACCTATCGATCTCTCTTTTTTCATGACAGTTACCTACCAACCACATGTAGTACGATCTTTTATTCCGGTGGCACTCCGATTCAGCTCAAGCCCCGGAGCAGCAAGTACTTGCTTTCCGTGACTGGCTCGAATTAGACATTCTCCACTGCTCAATCCATCTGGATCGATCAGACGCTCGCGTGCCTCTGTCGCTTCGATTTCCCTTCCCACGAGCCATGTTATGAGGAAGGAGCACAGCGGCATAATCTGAGCCTGCGATAGCATTGTATAACCAGCCGCGGCGCAGGCATCCCTTCTCACGATGGTGGTCCCTCCCTCCGTGGGCGGTAATCCTACCAGCAACCCACCACTCGCCAAAGCCGCTCCTCCCAACCGTGCAAATGGCACGCACCCATCAGCACAGCCTCCCACTATACCTTACAGCGCACGTCGCGCAGCACCCCTCGATATGAACACGGTAGAACGGCGGGGTACCCAAGCCGTCAAAGACCCAGCCAAACGCAATAGGCCTCATGGTCTGCAGGAAGCTCCAGTGTACAAACCCACTGAAGATGAATTTCGGGACCCAATGGAATATATGAGAAAGATTGCTCCGGAGGCAAGCAGATATGGCATTTGCAAAATAATACCACCTGAGAGCTGGAATCCAGATTTCGCCATTGATCTTGAGGTATTTGGGAGACCCTTCTGCCACACTCAGTCCATCCGCTCCACGTCCACAATTTCTACGACTTACCACTGACATGGATGCTAGCGATTCCATTTCCGTACTCGACGCCAAGAACTCAACTCAGTGGAAGGAGGTACGTCTACAATTCAAGTAATGAGCATGCAAAGTATCCTGTCTAAGTCTAGAAGGTACCCGAACGAATCTGAACTATCTTGATCAACTTGCCAAATTTCATAAGCAATATGGCACAAACCTCAATCGTTTCCCGAGTGTTGACAAGAGACCACTGGACCTGTACAAACTAAAAAAGGCTGTTGAAATACGAGGCGGCTTCGAAAAGGTGTGTAAAGATAAGAAATGGGCTGAAATTGGTCGCGACCTCGGGTATAGTGGCAAGATAATGTCGTCCCTATCAACATCGCTCAAGAACTCCTACCAGCGATGGCTTCATCCGTACGAAGAATACCTGCGCACAGTCAAGCCCGGTATCCAACAACAGCTTGACTTCGAGTATGGAGGTCAATTCTCTCCTTCTCCAGCCATGTCTCCCATGAAAAGGGTCCATTCTCAAAGTCAGCCAGATGTATTCAGCTCCGATTCACCTGCGGTCCAAGCATCTGCAGCATTGAACGCCTCCATAGGCAAAGCAGAACCCACCGTCCAGCCTGCGCCGCCCTCAGCCAAGTTGCCAATCGCGAAACCTGAAGCGCCAAGACCTGTCTCTTCCGGATTCATGGCTGTCAATTCCGGTGGCTTTTCAGCCGTCAACGCATCTCCCCCAGGGTTTGTCGCTGTCAATCATGCTCATTCATTACAGAGCAAAAACGAGAATGAAGTCTGTACGGGCCCGACCATCTCAAATGGTCATGCGAAGGCACCAGCAAATGGCAGTGCTCCAAGCGTCATGCCCAGCCAAGAACTTCCTGCCTCAAACAGCAATGGTGATCTTGGCTCAAATCCTCTAAAGCGTACAATGAGCCATGAGAGTATGAATTGCGAATCTGGTTCTGATGGGCTTAATGGCGATGGTGATGGACCAAATGGTCGAAGAAGCAAGAGGTTGAAAAAGGGTTCGTCTTTCCCCTATTTGAGTAACTAGCACAAGCTCTTTTCCATTTCGTATAACTGTGCTTGTATGTATACTAATCTTAGCCTATAGACAACGTACCGACCGTTGCAGGAAGCCACATGAGTCTAATGCGACCATCCACCCCTCGAATCCGCTCAAGGACAGGCGCGAGGAAATTGGGAGAGGTATGCCGCATATTATATTTGCAGGGGTGAAGACCAGACACTAACAGTTTTTGCAGAAATGTGAACAATGCAATAAAATCGAAGACAAAGAAAACATCATCGTCTGTGATGCCTGCGAACTCGGATATCACAAATATTGTCTGGATCCTCCGCTTGCAACTATTCCCGATTATGACTGGAACTGTGCTAGATGTCTCATAGGTACTGGCGAGTATGGCTTCGAAGAAGGTAGCATCTATTCATTGCGCCACTTCCAGGAGAAAGCCAACAATTTCAAAGAGCATTATTTTGCTCCTCGAATGCCCTTCGACCCTGTCCTCAATACAAGAAAGAAGGAGACCGAAGACGATGTCGAGCGGGAGTTCTGGAGATTGGTTGAGAGTCTCACAGAAACAATTGAGGTCGAGTATGGAGCTGATATTCATTCAACAACGCATGGTAGTGGGTTTCCTACAGTCGAAAAGAATCCTCTTGATCCTTACTCCAAGGATCCTTGGAACCTCAATGTTCTTCCCTTTCATGAGGATTCATTATTTCGGCACATCAAAACCGACATATCTGGCATGACAGTACCATGGCTTTATGTTGGAATGTGCTTCTCTACCTTCTGCTGGCACAACGAGGACCACTACACGTACTCAGCAAACTATCAGCATTTTGGCGCAACCAAGACGTGGTATGGAATACCAGGTGCTGATGCTCACATCTTTGAGGAGGCCATGCGACAAGCTGTTCCTGAGCTGTTTGAATCGCAACCAGACCTTCTGTTTCAACTAGTCACCCTTCTCCCGCCAGATCAGTTGCGAAAAGCTGGTGTGAATGTTTATGCTCTGGACCAGCGTGCAGGACAGTTTGTCGTCACTTTTCCACAGGCATACCATGCAGGATTTAATCACGGGTTCAATTTCAATGAAGCAGTCAACTTCGCGCCATGTGATTGGGAACCATTTGGAGAAGCTGGTGTGCAGCGACTTCAAGAGTTCCGCCGTCAGCCGTGCTTCTCCCACGATGAGCTTCTTCTCACGGCTGCAGGAATGGACACGTCTATCAAGACTGCCAAATGGCTGGCCCCAGCTCTGGAAAGAATGCGGACTCGAGAATTGGAACATCGGCATTCTTTCTGGACCAGACATCAAGAGCTTCATCCCCATCAATGCTCGTTCGAAGGTTCCCATGACCACGAAAGTGGAGATCCATGCGACCTAAACTTCCAAATCGAGGACGAAGAGCTTCAGGAAGAAGAGTATCAATGTCACTTCTGTAAAGCTTACACCTTTCTCTCACAGTTCTACTGTCATCACTCTGCGAAGATTAGCTGTTTGCTGCATACAGAGACAAGCGATTGTTGTGCAGAAACGCCTCAAGAGAAGCTCAAGGGCCCAAATCATACTTTGAAACTACGTTTTTCAGATGACAGACTTTCTGAAATTGTGCAGAGGGTGAGTGATAAAGCACGAGTCCCGGAGGCGTGGCAGGAAAAGCTGGACCGGTTGCTCGAAGATGGACCGAGACCGCCTCTAAAGTCGCTCCATTCTCTGCTTGCAGAAGGCAAGAAAATCCCAGCGGAGCTCCCGGGGCTCAAAGACCTAGCAGTTTTCGTCAAGCGTTGCGATCAGTGGGTAGAGGAAGCAGACCAGTACACCACACGCAAACAACAGAATCGACGGAAAAGCGAGAAGACGTGGAAAGCAAAGTCAAACAGGGGCACAAAGCCCGAGGAGAAGGAGTTGACTGTAGAAGGTCTTCGCAAGTTGTTGAAGACTGCTGAAGACCTCTCATTTGCGCACGAAAAAATCGAACAGCTAGAGGACAAATCCCGGGCGATAGACGATTGGCGAGCCGAGGCGAAGATAATGCTACGGAATATTCACGTCAACTCTGCTGCCGAAATTGAGGAGCTTCTTGAAACGGGTCGGAGCTTATTCGTAACGATGCAGGAAATTGATCTACTTGACAAGCAATTAGTGAAAAGCCGGTGGACCGAGGAGGCTCATGAAGCCAAGACTCACAAGGCCAAATATACGCTGGCGCAATGTGAAGATCTTGTCAGGAGAGGCATTGAAAATGATATTCGTCAGGACGGTGGGGATCTGGCACATTTTCAAGATCTTGTGAGCAAGGGGAAGCTGTGGGAAGCCAAGACAAAGCAAGTCATGGCTCAGGAAAATGTCAACTATGGTCAGCTGGAAGCTTTATGGGCCGAATCTCAAAAGCAGGATTTCCCTGTCAACCCCGATACCCTGGCCGAACTGGATGCGGTGCTCATCAAGAATCGTGCAGCAAAGGAGCAGATCCAGAAATTATACGACCGGACAAAGGCAGAGGATTTGAGGGATCGTCCTACCTATGACGAGGTCCGGAACGTCATGAAGTCGTTGGAAGACTGGACAAGCAAGCCGAGTGGCACTGTTGATCTCGAGCGGGAGGTCAAACGCCATGAAGATTGGATGCGAAAGGGGAAGAAGCTATTTGGAAAAGCCAATGCGCCACTACACATCCTGAAAGCCCACATGGAGACCGTGGAAACGAAGAACAACTATTGTTTCGACCTGAATGATACATTCCGTGCACCTGTTGAACCTCAATCTCGAGAAGCCAGTCCTGTGGATGGTTTGGGAAGACATGGTCTTGGACAGGATGAAAAGTCCGTCTTCTGCATCTGTCGTCAACCAGAAGGAGGCATGATGATCGAGTGCGAGGTGTGTCAAGACTGGTAGGTAGCGCCGCAATGGCTTTGGCAAACGCCTGCTTACGTTTCTAGGTATCATGGCAAATGCCTGAAGATCGCCCGAGGCAAAGTCAAAGGCAGTGAAACTTTCACTTGTCCTATCTGCGACTGGCGTGTCAAAATCCCTCGCGACGCTGCTCGACCGAAGCTCGAAGATCTCCAACAGTGGAGTGAGGAACTCGCCACGCTTCCATTCCAACCTGACGAAGAAGACATCCTCGAACGGATCATCGACAAAGCCCAAACCTTCCGCGACTTCTTGCAGCAGTTCATCAATGGCAACCAAATTTGTCGAACATCTGAAGAAATGCCAACTATCCTCTTCTACCTCCGCAAGATCGAAGGTGCAGAGGTCCTTCTTGCTTACGAAACCAACATCTTCAGGCAGGACGTCCATAAATGGCAACCAATAGCGCCCCAAGCACCTCCCATCCTTGAGCAGAGTCTTAGCACGCGAAAACCTCGACCAACCAAACAGCAGAAAATGATGAAGGAACTTGGTGTTCAGAAGGTCGAAGATCTTCCACCACATATGCGTAAGCAGTCAACAGTAAAAAGGAAAAATACCGAGCCACACGTCGGGAGACCGGCTCCACCACCTCTCCAGCCAGCACAGGTGCAATCCCAAGGATCTGGGCCAAATTCGGCATTGATGAGATCTGATACCCCTCTTGGAATGCCACGGCAAGGGTCAACGGGAAATGCACCCAACAGTTCTGGTTTTGACGGCGGCATGTCTTTTGGTCATGGTTTCGGCACCAGTGCATCATCAAGTTATCAAAGTCCACATCACACAGCCAGTCCCGCAATGTTCAGTCCGACAACTAGCCTTCCCTCGAACAGTGGGATGAGAGAGTCTATCCTCGGGTCCGGCTTCCCTGGCGGTACAATCGCATCTGGACCTGGTGCTGACAGCAGTCCTGCCCTTTTCTCGCCTGGATACGGCATTGGTGGGGATGACGATATCCGGACTGGAATCATGGGCGCCACTTCGAATGGGGCCACAGCTCATCACAATGGCAGCAACACGCCGGGAACAGATGTAAATGGCACTGCTGAAGGTACGGGGATGGGATCAAGTCCACACACAACAAATGTGGAGGAGATGTTCATGGAGATGACGAATGAAGATCCAGATGGCCATGTCAGTGAGGCTGGGGACCTTCCGGATGAGGTAGCGACTGATGCTGGTATGCTTGGCGACGATGACGCGGATGGTGCGGTATCGGCTTTTCCACCCACGACGCTGGGACACCACACGAGTCAGGCGAGTGAGGCTTTGGAGATGATTGGTGGTATGGTGGAGGGAGAAGGAGGAACGAATGGTGCAAGTGTCGACGGGGACGACGATGCTGATGATCACGATCAGGAGACATTTGATGAGTTCGTCATCGATGAAGAAGCGTGATGGAGTTGAATGGCGCTCCGGGCGCACAGATTCCAGAGCCGATTATCAAATTAAGGTTTGCATCTCTCGGAAAAAGCGAAGAATGCGGGTTTCGATGATTTTCTAAAGAGCTGAGCAGAGGAAAAAAGGCGCAAAGGAAATAGATGGGATGGCATCGTATGGCATGTACGAAGACAGACAGACGGATCGACGATGTGGGCCCACCCAATCCAACCATATGTATCATCATATCATATCATAGCAGAACAGATCAGAGCAGATCATTCCAGGGTTACTCATTGTCTATGTGGACGAAATGGAAAATACTTAGCTGAGCTTTTAAACAGATCCCAAGTCCCCCCACTGTGAGACTGCGTGAGTGGTGAGCTTGCTTTCGAAACCCACAACTACATATCCGCCAGCATATCCGCCTGAGTATGCGACCTTTTGTGCGTTCAAGCGGTCTGCTGACTGAGGATTCAAAATGTGAATTGGGAGAGTTGATGGATGGGTCTGACTGTCCACCTTCTGCTTCAGTATAGGGTTTTCTTCTAGCGCTGAACGGGGGAGACAAATACCAATCAACAATGGGAGCGGACATGGGAGGAATCACGATGAATGGGCACAAGAAGGATCGGATGGAGCTTGGACTTTGTCACAAGTACAGTTATGAGGAGTCGCTAAACTCTACTTTTACTACCTAATTCCACGTTGGGCAGTCTGCTACTTTTTTTTTCTTGTTCTGGACACGCTGTTTGGAATGCCTAGCTGCTTTTTGTGGTACTCGATCATTAAAAGGTCGGATGGAACCTCCACTGATACAATCCATCCCCATCACCTGCCATATGACCTGACATTTTACAGCAGTGTGTCGCCCAAAGCGCATCTGACCAGACTGCAGCCAGCCCTGATCGTCTCGCTTGCACCCTTCTCTTCCAGGGAAGGATTGACTTCCACCAGATCCATTGCAATCAACTGTCCCGTTTCATGTACACACTCTGCGATATAATCTCCCTCTCTTAGGGTCAGCCCACCCCTAACCGGCGTGCCCGTGCTGGGCGCCCACTGCGGGTCTAGAGCGTCGACATCAAAGGAGAGATGGATCGGGGTATCTGATCCGATATGCGCCAATGCCATCTCCATGACGCGGCCGATGCCATGGCGATCTATATCGTGCATTGAGAAAGCGCGGATCCCGTTCTCGCGGAGGATTTGTTTCTCGCCGCGGTCGACATCGCGAAGACCGATGTAGACGAGCTTGTTGACGCTGATGAGTTGGTCGGTGTGCAGCCAGCCGAAAATGTCTTTTCGGTCCGTTTTGGCGAGCCCGGTGAGGAAGGCAACGGGCATGCCGTGTATGTTGCCAGAGTCTGAGGTCTCGGGAGTGTTGATGTCGGCATGGGCATCTACCCATATAACTGCGATATCTTTTCCAGCCAACCTCTCGCGAATGGCTTTTGCCATGCCGGAGATTGTGCCGATGGCGATGCTGTGGTCTCCACCCAGGGTGAGAACGAAACGGCCTTCTTTTGCTTGGGCGTAGACTCTCGAACTGAGTGTTTCGGTGACCGCGGAGACGGAGAGAGGATTCTTCATGCCACGGTAATCGGGATCGGGGACACCTTTGGGGATGTAGTCGTTGTAGGAGTGGACATCAGAATCTCCATGCAGGTCGTAGCCAAGGTCATGGCGCAGTTGTTCGAGAAGGCCGGCTGAGATGAGGGCATTGGGTGCAGCGTCAACGCCAGGCTTGCATTGGCCACCGGAGAAGTCGACGGCGACAACACCGAGTTCGGAAGGATGAGTGAGGAATTTTTGACGGATTGTTGAAGGAGATGTCATGCTTGTGGCTGTTGAAAGGGCAGGGGAGTCAGGGGAGAGGTACGGCATGAAACGGCCGAACTGAGTATGGCTTCAGCAGGCCGAATGGGAGATGACTCTGGGAGTGGAGAGGGAGAAAAGACTACTTATGGTCTGCAGCTAAGGAATGTAAGTGTGAGAATGGGGACGGGGACGGGGACGGGGACTGAAGTGTAACGGAGGGATGGAAGTGTAGGAAATAGTGGTTAGATATGGTATGGAATAGTAGGGAACACATGCGAGATTGACTCCGTAATGTCCTCTCGGGGGATCACTCTCTCATAATCACCATGACGCCGCAGCAAGCAGAGCTCAACGAGGCATTCCACACGTGGGGGTGTCTGCCATGAGCTGAATTAAAAAAACCAAATTGGATCCTCCGCCAGGAACTGCACTTAAGGGTCAACGCTAGAGCCCTAAGTGCTAAGCTCTTTTGGTCTTATCAATCGATTCCCTTAAGTACAGGTCGAAGAGAACAACAACCGGCAAGAGACGTGGGGTGTGCAACCCCGACTGATCACGCGGAGAAAGGCTTGGGGCAAGGTTTCGAGGTTACATCATGAGTGTCGGCCGTTTTCATGCTCTACACTCTATACTCTGTACTGGAAACTGGGCATCATGCCGCCGGTTCCTCCAAAATGATGCGGTGGAGAACAGATTCCGCCTCCTTGGCATCCACCCTGCCCTCCTCTCCTGCTCGCATCATCTGGCCTACCAGAAACATCAATTTGCCGGTCTGGCCCTTCTCTCGGATTTGTTTGACCTTGTCATTATGCTGCTCCATGACCTTGGAGGCCAAGTCAGCGTATTCTTCGCCTGAGAGCGGCCTGTATACCAAGCCTTCCTCTCGGATGATAGCACCAACTTCTCGTCCATCGCCATCAAAGATGAGTTTGAGGACTTGCTTAGCACTATTTCCTGTGATTTTCTTACTCATGAGGTTGGCTAGTATGGATGCAAGTTTGGCTGATGGAACTTGGGTCTCCTTCCAAGACCTGTCCGCCCTCGTAAGAAGGGACCCAAGTTCATGCATAACCCAATTAGCTGCAAGCTGGCCAGTCGATCCGCGATCAACCTCGGCCTCGAGATCCCTGCATATAGTATTCAACTTTTCCACCACCGCAGTGTAGTATTCAAGTCTTTCCCCATCGTCGAGCTGTAGAAGTATCTTCGCATCCGTCATAGATAATCCGTATCTTTTGTCCTCCGTTAACATGGTGAGAAGTTGATTCGGCAGCTTCGGTAGCGTTTGCGCAAGATATTCGATCACATCTGCTCCAATGGTGATTGGAGCAATATCTGGATCCGGCATGTAGCGATAGTCAACCTCTCCCTCCTTACCTCTGAGTCGGCGGGTGACAGTTGGAGCTGTCAATGACCATCCTCGAGTCTCTCCATCCACGGCTCCACCAGCTTCGAGCACGCTGATCTGACGATCTCGTTCGGCTTTGATCGCTTCTTCAACCCCCTTCAATGTGCTCAAATTCTTAATCTCTGTTCGTTGTCCGAGTCCCGTGATACCACTGTATTCGCTGTTTCCTAACGGTCCATCACGGCGTCGTACAGAAACATTGACGTCCGCTCTCAGACCTCCCATCTCCATTCCAGTCGTGACTGCATCAACTGCCAGCAGAATTGCCTGTATCTTTCTCACGTATGCTGCCGCTGTCTCAGGGGAGTGTATTTGTGGGAGGGAAATAACTTCGATCAAAGGCTGGCCGGCCCTGTTGAAATCGACCAGATTGGTTTCTGGGTCCGGTTCTTGCGATTTAGCGGTATCCTGTTCCATTTGGACTTGCTTGATACCGATTGTCACTGACTTCCCGTCCATTCGGCCAATCCCATCATCCTCTGTCAAGGTGATACAGCCATTCTTTGCAAAAGGTTCATAGTATTGGGTGAGCTGATAACCAGCAGGCTGGTCATGGTAGAAGTAATGCTTTCGATCGAAGCGACTGATGTGCTGTATTTGGCATCCTAGAGCAATGGCAGCCCGGAGAGCAGGAATCAAGGTCGCATTCTGGAACTTGGGTAAGGACCCGGGTATCGCAACATCGAAGAAGGCAACGTGAGTATTCGGTTCGTCATTGATAGACGTGGCTGCATCTGCTGAATGTCAGCTCGAGACGGCTAAATTGCACTGTGTACTCACGCGAAAAGAGCTTGCAAGCAGTATTCAATTGTGCATGGATCTCAATGCCGACTGTCAATTCCCAGTCCTTGAGCATCTGCTGCATCGATGGCGGAGACGGAGATGTGCTAGTCGACCCAGCGGCTCGTTTTGCTTTTGCTTCATCTTTGAGTTGTTTCCTCAAAGCAACAGCACCTACAACCTGAGTGGGATAAGATGTTCTTTGAGTCGAGCGAAAAACCCTCCGGATAGTTGGTCGAATAGCAAAATCAGGACAAGGTCGTCGAAAAGCTATACAGCCTATGTCGAATCCGTTGGGAATCTGAAAAATATTGCAAGCTCGAGCACATCGTAGCTTCCATGGCGGCATCAGCAGCCTGTGTGCTATGATACTTGTCCGAATGGGTTGTGGTGGGCTGGAAGGATAGCTCTAGTTAGCGCCTAATTATACAATCCATTGCGAACGTTTCTTCTTCAGGAACAACTACGCTGTGATCTTCTTATTGAGCGTCTTATACTGGTAACCTATGACTGAAGCTTGCTTCCTGCGTGCTTCGCATTTACTTCTGGTCGTTAATGGGGGAGACAACCAGAGAGATACAGTTCATGCATTCTTCTCTAGAGAAATGTGACGTCTCTCTGAACCTGTAAATTTGGGATCCTAAGCCATCCCATTACACCATTTGCCTATCTCAGGTGATAGGTAATATGAAAGATAAATTACGAATTTGAATCCAGAAGCTCCAGTGAAGCGAGCTGAAAGGCAATGATCAAGGCATATGTATAAGGAGCAGGTGATAGGTTTCGGATTGCTTGAGCAGGGGATGCATTAATATTGTTAACAAGTGCTCGTAGTGGCTGGTTCTTGTTGCTCCGCCGCAGTACTCCTAACTTTATGTGATTCACTACTATAAAGCTTGATTCATGGACATCCATTCAGACGAGTTGAGACCCTACCTAGTACACTTGACGGATCTAGGCCTTAACTGTTCTGTACAGAGGGCGTTTGAAAGCAAAGATACTAACTAGCGTTCAACTAACAATATTCCATAACCACCCACCCTCCTCGGTAGTAGCTGTTCAACAAAGAGTCTCTTCAAAAAAGTATTTTGCTTTTAGTCTCTGAAAGCAGGAATGCGGACTCTTATAATCCATACAATATTTCGACTTTTAAAAATACAGACCTAAATGGCTATCGAGTCAGCCAAGCCACACTAGCTCTAATCAAGTAGTCACTGTATCACGTGATAAAACCTGATGAAAGAACAACATTTACTAGTACTATGAAGTTGACGCTTAAGAGATCTGTCCAATTTGGCTCTACGTAGTACGTAGTGGCTAGTAGAGAACCATGATGGAAATCTATCCGGGTTCAGGTAATATTCAGTTGAAATTTATTAAAACTCCTGCTCTGAACGGGCAAAATCTTTATCACTAAGGGAAAAATAGGTGTTAGACAAGGCCTGGCCTCAGTGCGCCTCTCAGCAGATACAGGATTAAGGTTGGACGAATAACAACTTGCCCTTCTACCCCAGCGTTACTGGCACCGCCCACCTCGGCTTCAGCGCTTTGCGGACAAAATCTGCTTGCGTATGGAGCTGACCAACCTCGTGATGAGCACGGTCTTCCAGGTATATGATACCAATAATATGTCGGAGTGGTCAACAGTTCACTACAAATGTCCAATCCTGCAAATCGATATCTGAGTGGCTGCTCTGGTCGGCGGGTTGTTCGAAGCTGATTTAAATATCACATTTACCAAATCGACCAGCAACAAAATGGCCGTCGTCTTTGACACCCTTTCGAATGAGCTGTTACTTGGGATCGTCGTCAGGATTTCTTTCGGCAAAGGAGATTTCAGAACTCTCTCTCTGGTAAATCGGCGTCTGCGGGATTTTATCAAGACTCATCGAAACACCATCATCCAACGAGTAGCATCAATTCAATTCCCTGTGGCAGCTAGAGCCGCTTCATTGCATCCGCTTGCATGCGTCCCCACCCTCGAATGGCTAGAGCATCTCTCAGATGATACTAGGGACGTCAACGACTTTATGGAAAAATTTCGAGGCTTTTTGGACTCTAGCATGGTCGAGAAGCAGTCCTCACCGACGCTATTCATTAGCGTACGATGGTTGGAAACTGGTCTGCACCTCTTTCGCGGGCTTAGGGTGGAGTATTGGAGATCACTCCTGGGAACTGGTCGCACTAATTATGAAGGTCTGATCGAACTTAGCCTCAGCGCTCTTTCTCCCGTCGATAGCCTCGCCATGCGCCATGTGTCCAAAACTATTCTAAGCATCATCAACTTCATTCTCGAAGGCAAAATAATGATTTCCTATTTCCCCGTGTACCTAGCCCAGTCCAGCAGTCGCAAAGAATTAACGAAACGAGCGCTGATCGGAGCCGTCGAGCAGGAATTAAGTGGCAGCCAGAGCAACTTCCTACAACCTTAAGGAGATCCTTGCTTACTACGTATGTCCGCCGAGACGCCGAGACAACCCTTGGCGACGAAGACGACAGAGCCCACTATCATACGTCGCTGCGAAGACTTGGCTTTCTAACGAGACAAGCATACCAAGATTTTCAAGGAATGCTCAGCACCTCCCTCAGTTACTACCCTACAAATCCGCTCAACGAGAGCAACATCTAACGTGGAAGATTAGCGAGATATATCGTGACTGGAATGCTATCAGCGCCAGTGAACGCGAATCCATCATGCAGGAATTCGGTATCAAGGGTAGTGATGAAGAACGCGCGCTGCGAATGGTGGAGGAGAATCTTCTGATCGATAGGAACGTAGATGGCTTGACGAGCTACGATAGTTGGGTATTGGATCGCTGCTTGACTTCCTCTACGCCGTGAGACTCAAGAATATGAAGTGATGCCTTTCGTATACCACAGCTGAACAAAGATATTGACCAACAGAGTATCTGGCAAGGACTGCGGCTTGATGGGTGTTTGGATTCATCGATAGTATCCCAACCGAAATGAATGACGGAGCCATCTCCAGGCCATCGGACCCCATCTTGCTGCGCCTGACTGTACGTTTGAGGCACTCCTCGATACATGATACGGTGGATCCATTTTGGACCCTCCAGCCTGGATATTCGCTACCCCATACCCAAAACCGCTGAACAGCAATCAAGTGGTTGCGATAATACCCGCTCCTTTCATAGGACCCAAAGACTCACCCGTTCATATCGCTGGGTTAAATCTACACATGTTTATCTTCTCTCCTCTCCTCAGTTCAGCGCCGTACGCATGGTAGAAATCTTCTCGCCTCTCCTGCCAAGCTAGACCGACAGGTTGGAAGAGGACGTTTATGGGGTTAGTGTGAGACAGGCGACTTCGCAAGGATAGAGCTAGCGGGTATCCGCCTGGATAGAAATACGAGCAGGATGAAGGACAAGATGCGAATGAAAGAATGTTGGATGTGCGCTCTCTCTCTCTCTCTCTCTCACCCATCACGTGGCCTTATTGCTGGATATGCTTCCTTTAAGCTGTAAGAGCTTGAAATTTTGTGAGCGCGAGAAGGGCAAAGCATGAAGGCAGAGGGTGCATCAACCCGATCGGTTGTTCCATACTATTATTCTGCTGTCTTCCCAACCCAGGAACTCCCGAAACTGCGAAGGACAAGCATGGAGGGGAATAAGGCAGTTCTGGACTGCCAGCTGAATGAGTCTGTATTGAAGGGACAAAAAGGACGAATATCACAGAGAAAGAATAGGGGAATAGAAACACTATCAGCGTGATTACCCTTCCCTGAACCTGGCGCTTCCTCTCAGACCAAAGGAACGTGGAGATTGGAGAATCGTAAAGAAGACAGGGCTTCCAAGAGTGATGTATGGCAAAGAAGCTGAAGCCATTCAGCTAGGAAACCGACCTGTTGGGTGGAACGGTGCAATTCTGCGGCAGCCTATGCCTGTTGATATGCTACAGTCATGGGGCCATCTCTTGCGTTGAATACGGTCATGGTGGATAGAGAGGGTTTAGGTGACTCTCGTGACTAGTCAAATCCTGGCAGTCGATGGCTAGGAGAAGTAGGAGTGGATGGCTGGACTCTTGCGTGCCATGGGTCTCGTAGGGGGCCGAGAACGAAGGAGAATGGCCAAACGATGCCTTGACGAGACCGATGGAGGTCTATTCACACTTGTCTTTGTCCAAAAAAGAGATGGTATTATATCAGCCCTGAAAAGCAGGAAATAAGTTCCTGCAGCTTCGCTTGACAGAATTCAAGCTGTGGCAAAGATTGAAATAGTAATGAATGTGGACGGTAAAGAGTTGGTTCTAGTAAGGACCAGGATTCGTACTATCCAGCATCGTTTCAAGCCGCGATGGCCACTTCAGTTGCTGGGGGCCTGAAGTGCTACCAAGTCTGCCAGATACACGAAAGACTCAACTGTGCCTTCTAAGCCTCCTCCGCCAGACTCTCTAGCCTCGGTCGGACATGCCACTTGCCAGTATCCCAATTTAGCTCCCACTTCCCGATCGCGGAAGAAAAACAAAACGCCTTTGCAAATGTGCAGCAGGGGGGTATCAATATGCCGACCAAAATCAAGCAATCGTCAGAGTATGCATGTCCAAAACGACTCATCAAGCAGGCTGTTCAAATAATCAACGCACCAAGGATCAGTGCCCCAAAGTACACCAGAAGAAAACGCCTTAACTCCGTGCCAACCATCAAAGATCCTGCGAGCTGAGATTTCGCGAGGAATGCCGCAGAAGGAGCCAGTAATAATATGACAGTGACGCGAGAATTGAAAGCAGGGATGATACGGAAGAGGAGGATCGGAAGAGCGGTGGCGGAAGTGATGGCTATCATGATGGCAGCCAGTCGGGGTGTGGAGAATTTGAGGTTCAGCTCTTTTTTCTGCTGGACCAGGCTGAGCAGATCATTTTTCTTGTCCAAGTACGTGGCCTCGGCATCTACGACCGGTTTATTCTC
This sequence comes from Endocarpon pusillum Z07020, assembly GCF_000464535.1. NCBI lineage: Eukaryota > Fungi > Ascomycota > Eurotiomycetes > Verrucariales > Verrucariaceae > Endocarpon > Endocarpon pusillum. The sequence continues at coordinate 46,581 of NW_006916513.1, forward strand.
TGTCATCCACTTGTGGTATGTCTCGATGTCTTCCGTCGTTGCTGGAGAAGTCGAAGAGGCTACTCGCTGGAAGGAGAAGATGGCTTGGTCTAGTTTGTAGGGTCAGCACTATAATCCAACGTATACCGTGTGGTTTGAACACTCACTGTATTGCTCAACTTTAAGGTATATTCTGCCCAGCAGGTCTAGCCTCCTAGCATGTAATTCGCTTCCTCCCCATCGCCAGTCTAATCTTCGAGAAGCTGGGACTCTGTGACCGTGTCGGGCTGTGCGCTCATGTGCGTCCGCCCGATCCATATATTCGAGGTCCTCCTCCATCTCAGCAATTTCGTCTTGAAGTTGTAGGAGAATACGATGGTTCAACCTTCCAAACCGTCGGTAGATCGGCGGCACGCAGTCTCCGCATGGGTCTTGTGTGAAAGAAAGACGAGATGCAAGTAGATCGTAACCCGATGGCTTGTCCGCTTCTGCATTCTCTGAGCCCACGTCAGAATCCACTGCTGCGGGAACACAATCTCCATCTGGCGAACGGTCTGCTCTGTAGTACCACTCCGGATGATCCTCGTCCACTTCTTGTGGAATTGGTTGGAACTCCGGACGGTATGAGCGCACGGCAAAGCTGGCACGATGATGCGATTCTCCAGGTTCTTCTTGAAGAGCCCCTAGCCTTCTTCTCCCAGAAAACGTGTCTGTCTTGGAAGGATCGTGATCGGAGCCGCCATCGTTAATTGAAATGCCCGAGTCTGAATGAAAACTCTGTGGGCCACTGTCCAGATCGGAGTCATCATGCACGGTATTTGGGATCTCCTCTTGGTGCGTGGTACGCGCATTCTTGGTACGCTTCTGCACTAGTGATGCACGAGATTGATCTTTGTCCAGAAAGGCAAAGACGTCTATGGCCCCTTTACTCTTCCTTGGCGTAGTCTTGCCCTTGGTAGATGTGGCCTCAACGACCGTACTTTGACGTTTGCCCTTTGGCTTGGCATCGCCCTTTGAGTTTCGAACTCGCGGACGTGTTATTGACTCCTGTGTAACCGTGGATCCACTTCCACTTGATCCACTCGAAGATGCTGTGATTCCTGAGAGAAGAGAGATCCGCGAACTCATGGCAGTCCTCCTGACTGCAACGCGTCTATTCTTCCTTTCCTGCACTGTATGCGCTCGAGAACTTAGCATGATGCCAGATGGTCCTTGATCAAATAGTTGCTATCCACGGCGGTTGGTGCCTCCTCTCCCCCTTTCCCCAAGCACACTGGAGATGGATTTCACTGCCAAGATTTCGGATGACGTCGGTTCACCACTGGCAGCAGCCAATGTGGCCGGTGGGTCTGACCAGCAGCAGCTGAGAAAGAATGATGAACAGGAGAGGACAGAACCAGCATGCCAGTGCTCAACTGAAACTTGGAACAAAAAGATGTGAAACGTTCCGAAGGAGGGGCAATCGGAAGTGGCTTGCAGAACACGCAAGGAGGGGCGCGATAGGGAAGAAGTGTCAGACCACGATCGTGGAACACAGAGAGATGAGCAGTCGACCTTGACTGGGGGAAGCAAAGTATCTGAAAGAAGAAAGAAAGGAAGGGTTTCTGATCGATTCGCAATGAACAATTAAGTTAGTTGTTGAGGGTTGAGGCTGACAATGGTGGAATCCTTGGAGCACGGAACCAAACAAGAGGTATTATTTAAGGAAGTGATTAAGCTGCAGCTCCCCACGATTATTTGCCGATTGATGCCAGACAGCAAGGCTTAATGATGATGCATGCCAATGGGGTATTATTGTTATCAAGCCTTTCGAATCGGACTCCGCTCTGTGTGCGGGATGGGCTGCACGGGGATGGATAGCGGATAGCACGTAGCACCTAAGCACCTAACTTACTAGTAGTGCCTACATGACGCCAGGACGGCTACATAAGCCCGCTCGCTGCGTTGGCCTGAATCAATTCGATCGCCTTCGTTTGTTAGCGAGATCCAGCAGTCCTTCGGTCCTTAGCAGGGGCAAACCCATCCACCAGAAGCAAGCCACAGTCGATCTTCATACTACGTCTACGTCTTTCAATGGTCTGCACCGCGGAAGTTGAATGCTGTTCATGCTGGGCACAACGGGACTTCTAGAAACCATAAAGCTGGGGATGTGATGATGCTCTGACACTCAATCACTCGATTACTACTCCGTACTCCCTACTCGATTACTCGATGCTGGAGAAAAGCCAAGGCTTTCATCTTAGTAGCTGGGCTTAATAGCTTCATAGTACTACACTGCTAGTACTAGTAGTTAAGTATCTTGGGCTTTGAAATCGGCTACTGGTATGACGTTCGAAACGGGTAGGGGTACAGCACCACTCTCAGCTGGAGCAAACGGTGTGAAAGATGCGAGCATCACAACTTGAAGGACAGGCGACTGGCGAGTTCTGGCAGCGGCCTAGGTCAACACAAGATACAATAACACCCGGTAGAAGCTCCTCTACGTATTCTAGAGCAATGTATCTGCCAATTTTCTCTGGTCTTACCAATTGCCATAACAAGAACAACTCTGCCTTTGAAGTACACCACCACGACGTTACTGCACGCCACCACCCGCCGCGACCACCCGACGTCCATTCTGTGTTCCCCCACCTGGTGTTGAGCTACGTGCCATCTGAGCATACTGGCCATTGATGTTGGGGGTTTGTGGGGTACCACTGAGCTGCCTCTGCGCCTGTAGCTGACTTCTCGCTTGCTCAGTTAGTACTGCTTGGTTGTTGACTGCGTAAGGGAGGGAGGGTGAAGCTTGGCTCTGCTGTAAATGCTGCGGCGGTATATAAGACTGTTGGGTATGCGGAGCCGGTTGCGGGCTTGGGCTGGGCTTGTGTGACGCTTGATTGAGTGAATACGAATAAGTGGACTGGGCCTGCCGTTGTTGAGCATATGCTTGAGAATTGACAGTTTGCGCGTAGCTGGGTCCATATCCATTCTGTTGACTACTGGCAGGCCTCTGGAATTGCGCTGCGCTCGGCGCACGCGAATATGTCTGACCTTGATGGTGCTGCTGAGTTGGTAAACTGGCTCGGTGGGAAGGCGTCTGTGCAGGGCGGGCAGCTGAATAGTTTTGAGCTTGGGGCGTGACAGTATTGGTGTAGGCAGGTATAGGTCGAGGTTGGCTGACGTATGGGGTTCGAGGGCCGTTTGAGTAGTTTACTCGTTGATTGTAGTTCACAGCCTGAGCACTATAATTGCCTGGCCTGCCCGAGGGCCCCACTGACACGCTGCTTCGCCCACTTGCTGAATGAGTGGCTGGCATTGCTGCTCGTTGTCGCTGCATGCTGTACTCATCCTGCTCCATGGTACCAACATGATCTTTCACCTCAAGTATGAGATCGCTGCTAACGTTGAGTGTTGCAAGCTGATCACCGCTAAGTTTGGCCACAGCGTAGGGTGGCAGCGAGTTGATTAGGATTGCAAGATTCGACCTTAAGATCTCGTAGACGTCTGTTTCGGTGGACGTTGGAGTGGCAGGACCACTGTTCATTTTCGACAAATTTCGAATACGTTGGTACGAGCTCAATGTCTGAAGTAGGTCGGATATCTCTTGCAGAACCTCATCAACATCTTTAGAATCCGCCTTGCTGTTTTCGTTTTCAAGTGGGTTCCGTAGCGCATCTCCATCGAAGTCAGCGACTGCACCTTCAAAGTCATCTTCTACGGGGTCTATTTTGTTCCAGATAGAGTCGCCCCCATCAAGGCCTGACTCAGGATATTGGAATGCCAACATCGCCTCGAACCTTTTTTGCCCGACTTTCTTCCACCAAGTCTGGCTGCGGGTTTTCTCAGGCACAACAGCAGCAGAGTTGTCTACGGAAGGGGCAAAAGTGGAATAAGCAGATTGAAAAAGAGCTTTGGTCCTTGCCTCTTCTTGCTCCACAATGTCTCCGCCGTCAGGCCCACGACTCTCACCGGAACTCAAAGCTCGATCCCTTTGCCGACGCTTGCTGTCGGGAGTCAATGCAGCAGCAGCAGCAGCTTCGACACTATTGTAGTGGAGCCACGAGCCTGTCGGGAGAGAAGCGTATCTGTAGTCTGACTTATACGCTGGTGCGGGCCTTTCAGATCCAGCGATTTCCTCATAATTCACCCAGCCTAACGATGACCCCCGAGTTGCATTCCTGGAAGGGCGAGGTGGCTCAAGGGCTTTGAGTGACCGATGTGGCCGAAATACCTCACCGAAAACTCGCTTCTGCTTTGCTGAGCTGCTTTGGTAAGGGATATTGGATGGCGGTATATGTGTAAGGGTAATGCCGTTTGGAAAACTGCTAGGTTTTAGATTCAGAAGATCCGTTGATTGATTGCTATTGGATTTATCCGTGTCTGTTGGGACAGCCGTGCTGTACCTCTGCAAGCCAGTGTACAGGTGTTTGGGGCCTCTATCGGTCTGACTCGTAAGTGTAAGGACTGCAGGGTTCGGAATCTCTGCTGCAGGGCCCGGCACATGAGTTTTATCAACGCCATTTTCCTCCTTAGGTTTCGCATCTGCCTCGACGATATGCCGGCATACTTTGCTTAATGATTGCTTGAAGAGGGTGACTTGGTTGGCGGCTTTGCGTGTAAAGTCTGAATCTGTGAGGGCATGGTCTCCAGACTTCAAACCCTCGATCAGCGAGGTCGCTGCAGTCTCGACATCCGCTAGTAGTATTTCAGGAGAATGATAATAGCCTGACTCGATCCTCGAGGATATGGTTTCGGCTTCCGCATTTTCGGATGAGTATTTCGGCCGCTTTGGACTTCGTTCTCCATTGGAAGTCAGAGAATAATGAAGGATGGAAGGTGCTTGATCAGCTCTAGAAGGCGATCAGTCACTGGCAAGCAAGCGATGTGGATTGTTACGTACTTGCGGAGTAGAGGCAAAGCATTTTGCAGCCTACGGGAAAAACCACTGAATTGCTTTGACTCTTGTCTGGTGGTGCTTGATGAAACTATGTCGACCGATTCAGAACGTTTCCTTTTTCCGGATGCAGTTGAGGATGCCGTCAGATCGTTTTGGGGAAGGGCCAAGTCACCGTCCACGGTGGTCATCGCGGAGTGCGCGTTGCTCAGGGTAGAGCCAACGCTATATCTGGATGCTTTAATCAGTTATTCCTACCCTACAGAAGCAACTTTGTACGCAATCGATCCTGACCTCAGACGTGCAGCCAACCCACCGAATGAGCCCGAAGAATATTCAAGGCACCCGATGGACTGAGGGCAATGCGATACTAAGAAACCGACAATCGATCTCAGTTGTTCGATTGCTAGGGTGGATGATCCGCGGCGCAGGTGCCGAAGGGAGATGCGCGACGGAGGAGGTAGACTTTGGATGTCCTCTGCGCTAAGAGACGCTTGCACGAAATGAATCTTCGAGGATAAGCAAGCAAGACAGTCCCGATATGATCGCGGCGCTCAATAGAGTCGCATTTCATCTGGCTTGTTGACTCCCACGAGATAGATAGACTGGACTGAAGGGGCTGTAATCTGCATGTCTGGGCATTTGGGGTGACGGCAAAATCCGTTCCAAATTCTACGCTTACAGTAATCGCCGTAACTCAATTAAACTGCGTATTGTAACTTACACAGCAGCATTGTGAATTGATTACCCAAGTTGAGCACCCAAGTTCTGTCCCAAATTCGCGCTCCAGTGTCAGTTCCAATATACTTCAGTTGCTTGTCCTCTTCGCTCTACATCTCTCGCCTAGAAGTCCTTACCATGAAGGCATCTCGATAGTTGCCCAATCAATGGATGTCATCTCATTCTCGGGGCGCTTTGCAACTTCGAGCAGTTTTGTGTAATTGGTCATCCCCGAACTATCTATATGGTCATAGATCTGAACACCATGAGGTAGGTTCGTTTGGCCAGACTTGCGCAGGTACCTGACCTCTTCATTTAGTCCATCAAGAGGGAAAAAGCAGTTCGACAAAAGTCTGCCATTCCGTTCGATGATGCACAACCAGGCGCGAAGCCGATCAGCATTCAGGACAACAAACATGCTTGTGCCTTGAATGAGGGACCTCCCAGAGCAGACCTTGCATTTCAGATACCTGAGAATTTCTCGAAGTTTGCGCCAGGTCTTCCAATCAATTCGTCACCAGCCAGCACTTCGGCTGCAGGTGTACGATTGGTGTTGCAGAAGGAAAAGCAGAAGTTCCTGCACTCGCCGGACGCCTTACAACGCGTCCAGCATCCCCCTACAAGAAGTACACGAAACGAGGACCGTAAAATCAATTCCTCAGGTGGGTTACATATTATCAAGTATGTGTCTGCAGATCAGCACGCACGAGCGGCATTGGGACCTGTTCAGCTGAATCCCACAGAAGCGACAAAGGTCAATGGGATAGAATGTTGCCCTTCGATCGATCGAAGCTCTCTCCCCCGCCCGTCAAGCCTAGGAAACGACCATGTTGACGCCTCGAGAGGCTTAGAGGCCTGGACTAAGAGCATCTGCGACAAGAAGTCGCCTTCGAAAAGTCACCTAAACCAATTCCTGATGCACTCAAATGGCATACCAACCCCGTCGGAGATGCTGCTTGCTGCGCTTCCCACTGAGGCGCAAAAGGCTTTCACTTCAAGGCGTGGCAACAAAATAGACCTTTCCCACGTTGCAATACGCCAATGGGAGAAAGTCCCATGGAAAGGAAGAAGGATGGTCAAACGTCTCCACGCTAAGCGAAGGACTGTCGAAATACACTCACCCCAAAAGCAGCCTACCAAGCAAGTTTCTCTATGTGCTATCCTTGCTAGATACATTGCCGCAAGAGGTGCCTCTGAGCTCCGAGCGTCCGAGTACATCAAGAGTGCAGAAGACTTGGATTATCTGCATTTAAGAGGTTATAGTCCAGACCACGTACAAACCTGGGCTGAAGTTCTAGTATCCCCCAATGCGAATCAAGCGGTGTGGAAGTTCACCACTTTAGCTGATACTATCTCTCCATCTGTTGGGCCGTCTTTGCCGACTTTTCTACTACTTTTCATATTACGAGCAAGGTCGTTGAAAGCTACTAGCCTCCGTCTTTTGCTCGATTATATATGGACGTACTATATTGGAGAAGTCCCAAGATCAGAAGCCTTGGTTAACATCCGGGCGATTGACGAAGGGCCTGCCATGATTCTAGTTATTCGTCTCATTCGTCATGCCAGGATGGTCTGGCCGAATGCCCTTGAGGAGATTGCTTCCATCGTTGGGCGGCTAGTTGGCCGAGAATCTGATGGCTTAGTAGTCAATCTCAGCCGCCATCGTATTCAGGACTATTCACACTTCTACAACCGTCTTCTGTCCCTTTTTGCAATGCCCACATCGTTGCGACCATTTGCTTCAATCGCTATTCAACAACGATCTCAATTTTGTCTCATACGGAAAATGACTAAGTTCAAACCCCATTTACCAGTCACAAGGGAAGGCTTCAGAGCCTTAATTAAAGTTCAGCTGGCACACAAGAAGACGGATTCAGAGAGGAAGTGGGCGACAAGAAAAGCGCTTTCATGGCCACCATGGAAAGAAGAGCTCCTGGGTATCGAAGCTGATAGTGAAGACCCTGGCAAGAATAGTCGAGCAGCTGATGTTCTGCTTAGAATGATCGAAGCTGGTTATTCTCCATCGCACTGGGAAGAGTGTGCTCGTGTTTTTGCAGGCTGGGACACAGATGGTTCCCCTACTATACAGACCAGAACATTGCTAAGTCCCGCTTCAGTGTTGCAAGATGCTGATCAGAGACCCAAAACGAAGGAGCCACATTCTGACAAGGACGGCACATGGGCAGCCAGAATTCTTGCGACTCGGACACTCAAAGAGGCTTGGGGTTGCTTCACGGCGTTTGAGAAGTTCTCTGGGGGAACCAACGCTATAGAGCCCCACAACGCGATGCTTACTAGATTATTACAAGTGAAAAGAGAGGATGATAATCGCACTGAGGAGGTTACGTCGGTGGTGCCGGGCGATGGCAAAGAAACCTGGCCTGAGCCAACATCGTCCCACGATTTCCTCTATGTTTCTTCAGATCCACCCACGGTTGACGATTTCTTCGACACGATGATTAAAAGAGGTCTCCGGCCAAGGGTACATTTGTTGGCAGAACTGTTAGGCAAAGCAAGATATATTGCGGAAGGTCTGAAGTATATTAATGCAAGCACATTGCGTCAAAGCGAGAAGGACCTCCTTTGCGGGCACGCTGCAAAGAATGTCGACGAGATGCGTGCAGCCTTGAGTGGTGTCCATAATCATGTTATTGCCACATATGTCCGCATGCTCTGTCGAATGCGGAGCACACCCGGGATAAACTTCACCCTCCCTCCAGTTCATGGCCCACAAGAAACGATGACAAAGGAAGAACGCACCACCTCCCCCTTTTATTACGCTCAAAGCTTTGTCTGGGCTCTTCAACCATCATACAGGCCGATCTGGTACGCTTTAATCCAGGGCCCGAGGTATCCTAATTTAACGCCTCCGGTATTACAACGCTTAGGCACATTTCTACCTTACAGTCTACGCGATATGCACGAGCTCGGCTTGGACCTTGACTTTGATGGGTTCAGAGACATTGGTAGGATCCTCGAAGAAAACGTGCTTGGCCCTCATCTTGCCATGACACCACAACAGCAAGAGCTGTCCCACCACCAAGAGCTCTCTCGTGACCGTAGGCTGAAATCCGTCCTTCTATGTAAGAGTCTCTTCAATGCGATGGCGCATGGAGGATCAGCGGAAAACAAACAAGATTTTGCCCGCTCGAGTCAATGGCTTCCTCTCAACCATCCATCTGCAGCACAAGGCCGAACCCGTTTGATTCACGTTCCCCCACCATCTGTTCTTCACCGTACGATTCGTATCTTGGGGATGGGAGAGGACAACGCATCGATCCTAACACTCCTCCGCTGGATGGACTGCTTTGCTCCAGAGCTTGGTTCTTTAGCCGATGAGCTCGCCAACAGTAAGAAGCTAATCCGTGAGACTATCACCGCAGTCCGATACTTGCTTGAAGAACGGTGGCGGTGTGAGGACCTCGACCGATCTGCCGATTTATGGAACGAATGGCAGCCAGCGCAAAAGGAGCTGCTATCTGAAGCAAAGGCAATCGTTGAGAAACATGGGGACGCGTGGGGCGGATGGTCGACAGATGAAGAGCTCCATCGATATCACCACGTCAACAGAATCAAGGCTGGGCGATTGCGTAAGAATTTTGGGTTGGCACATTAGTCGCGCAAGAGGCAAGGTACTGAGAAGGAAACCATGAGTAGATGAGTGATCCATGAGTGTAATGAAGTCCATCAGTGACACAGGCTACCTATTTCTGCGTACCCGGTGTCGAATTTGTTTCGAGATAATCATCAAGTCTGTTCCAGGTATGCACAAAGGCATACCGTGGGCAGAGTCCATTTCAAGGTGTCCTCTATGTATGCAATAAACAGAGGGATGTAAGCACCGTGATATACGGGGGCAAGCCCGGGCAAATGAAGATCTGCCTTCTAATTAAGGAGGGGGTACACGGAGTAGTATTCTAGACGAAATACGGAGTACTCCGTATCCACGTCGTAATGACCACTGTGGGGCTCTCGCAGCTTTCAGCAGAAAGAAAAAGGGAAAAAAAACGGGTCTTGCCATCATCTTTTCCATCCTCCTGTGCTTGGCCGCTACGTTACATCTCTCTCCTGCAACCTCGTGCACATCTTACATCGAGGGCTGCCACGCTCGAGCTTCCGGCGTGTTATTGAATGCACAGGATGGATCGAACGATTTCAGGATGGGGGTTTTAAAACCTCTAAACGTCAGTTGTGGTTGTACATCGTTTTGGTGTCCAATTTGCGCCTATCGATCAAGAGCAAAACATGAAACCCTGCTCCGAAATGAAACGACTTTTCACCTCAAACCGCTCCACACTGACGTAAGGTCCAATCTTACAAGCCAAAACTGGTTGAAACTCTTCGCAGTATTCGAGGTAGGGCATGAAGCGCGTTTCTCATTCTACTTATTCTGGTTCTATCCATGACCGGCTCAAAGTACCTCATTGAGTTTACCAAAGAAGAGGTCTAAGGTTAATATACTGACATCGATCCATTGCAAATCTTAACCATGTCTGGTGGCAGTGAATCAGGCGCTGGGCCTTCGCGTGATCCAGATTGTATGTCTCGAATTTCCATTGCCGTCATTTATGAATGCTGACTTGAAGGTCAAAGTCGACCTCATCGACCTTGCAGCTGAGGACGCAGCGACAGCGCAGCAATTGAAGTTGTTTGAGAAACTGATCCTTAGTAATGGTCCTTTTCGCCAAAAGATCCGTGAACGGAAACAACAATACATCAAATATGGTGACCCGGACAAAGCAGACCGACTGAATGAGACAATGGTGCGCGTGCTTCGGATCTGCCTCACCAAAGATGCTTCGCCCATAGACTTTAGATATGAAGACGGCTCTGAACAAGATCGAGCTTCGGAAGAAGCCGATGTCGACTGGGACGATCAAGATGGTCTCTTCCACCGGATCGCCAATGGCGAGGCCAGCATGACCCAAAGAAGCATTTTCCGAGACCGATTGTTGCGCAGTAATATTCTTTATTCACGCGTCTCAAATTTGCAAAAGGTGTGGGCATCAATGTCATCACATGAATCACAGAAAATGGCTAAAAACCTGGAACGTGCCCTGACACGCTGCGATACCATGCGTGCGGAAATGCAAAAGGATACTTTATTGTCGGGAGAATCGTCCCGGGATATCTCTCTGTCTGTTGGAACTGTATCTGGAGGAAGTCGCCCGGCTCCAGAAGGTCCATCTCGGCCCAGAGAGTCCCACATCACAAGTGCCAAAAAGCGTCCATCCCTGACACCAGATCAAAGTCTCGAGGAAGTTGATCTCATCGAGCTGGTAGCCTGCTCCACAGCCTCGGCTACGCAGGTGCAGTACTTTGTGAGCGAATTCAAGAACAACAAAGCATTTCAACACCGTGTTCTGGCGCGTGATAAGAAATATCTTTCGTCCAACTCATCCGAGGATTACGAGAAGGCGGCAAATCTGAGAATTTCCACAGGAGCACATGGTAATGTTCAATCATTGCACTTATATCCCTGGAACAGCCACCTCGTGGAAGGATTTCAACTTGTCGAAGAGAGGCTGAATCAAGATGATGGTAAGAAAGTAAGAGTGATGGAAGCATTTACAGAAGAGCTGCAGCTTCTTCAAATTCAGAGAGCAGTTGAAGCTTCGGCCAACGTGTCCAAAAGGAGGGGGCCTACCAGAGTTAATCAAAGTAAAGGAAGTCCAGCCGCAGGAAGTTCAGCCAGAGGAAGCCAAACTCAAGAACAAAGTCCTGGCAAAGGGCAAGGTCCCGCTGTAGGAGGAGGCTTACTCAGTAGCAGAGACGGATCTAGCGCAGGAGGCCCAGTCAATGCAGAACACCCATCCAGTGCAGAACGCTCATGCAGTGCAGAATGCCCTTCCAAAAAACCGAGCTCAGGTAGAGGACGTCCTCCGCTTCACCCTGGCCCACCCGCGGCCTTAGCTAGCAGAATAGCTCAAGAAGATGCTGCTCACCCTACAGCAGGAGCACCTTCAACGTTTCAAAAGGACACGGGTCTCATTGCACAGGGCACGCCTCAACCAACTCGTACTACGACTACAGTCCGAACAGATGCCTCTCAGACTGCGGCAATACCTGGAACTGGGCCTCGGAAGGATGAAGTATCTCAGGTCCGTGTTACAAGATCAGAGGTAGCAGCAGCTCGAACGTTAATGGCGGCTAGAGTTGGATCACATATCAAAGAGAAATTAAGAGCAACATTGGAATCTACCAGAACCGGGTCGCAGACTGCAACTGAAACAGAACCACCATCTCAATCTACCGCAAATTCATCTCGGTCAACGAGTCGAACAGATCTATCGCCTTCACTGGCGGCAGCAAAATCCGAACCTCCAACTGGATCAGATATGCCATCCGAAACCTCAGCGCCGAGACACCAGATTCCAACCAATGAAAATGCGCCAGTCTATTCTGTAGTCTCCGAGAGAGAGATGGAGCGGCTGCATAGCAGGATACGCGAGGTTGGCGGCGCTCGATATGGAAGAAAGTGGACAATGAGCTAACAACAAGCAAATCGAATAATGTCAAGACAGCAAACAGACGGATAGACCCAGCGCTCGGTAGGGTGATACACATATTTTCATTGCATTTTACGTGACTCTCACAGTCATCCATCATCATTCGTCATGTCCGAAACAAGGAGGAGATCAGAGACGTCTCAGTCCACGTTTTTAATACTCTCTTCGAAACATATCTATTCATATTTCAAACAACCATCGATTTTTGGACAGGTAGGCACAATGTTTCTGCTTTAGCTGTGTATAATTATACGAACAGGGGCGGGATCTCAAGGCGTCAACATATCTTCCCATCTACTGCTTCTTTTCCCCCTTTCCCCCCTTTTCCTTAGTCGACCCGATCGTATCACAAGTCTGATAAACCTGCTCATCGTGCTTGAATAACACGGCCATTTCATATCATTGCGAGCATGTCACCCACCAACCCCAACCAAGCCCCCATCAAAGAGCCCGGTCCGCAACTCCCCCTTCTTCTTCTCTTTCTTATGCAGAAACCACTTCGCTAACCCACAGACAGCGACACCAAATCCCGATCTCATCCTAATCGAAAGCCTAGTCACCAACCCTGCCACCCCATCCCAACTCTCCACCTTCCGACGCAAAATCCAGGCCGAACCCACCTTCCGACATCTGCTCTTAGAGCGCTATGCCAGATATACATTGGAGGAACCTGTGAAGGCGGTGCGATTACACACCGTGACGGGGAGTTTGGTGGGTGGGCCTAGATATACGAGGGCCGCTTTGGGGGCGTTCGGGCTGGAGACTGAAGTTGAGTTCGCAGCTGCGACTAGATGGGAACAAAGCAGAGGGAGAGGTGGACGTGGAGGAAGAGCAGCTATGCGACTTGCAGAGCTTGCATTAGCGCCAGACATATCATTACGGCCTGGGCCTGTTGCTCGGTCTGGAGCGAATATTACACTGGGAGGAGGCATAGGTGGAAGAGGCGACCGAGCAGGACGAGGCCCCGGTCGAGCAGGAAGAACTGGAGAGGATGTCGGACGGCTTCAAGCAAGCGAAGGTCAGGCAATAAACAGGGAGATCGCGGCACCTCAACAATCCTCCGTACCCCTGCCATCCGCGAATGCTCGTCTTATTGAACTGGTAGCGAATAATGAAGCGACGCCGTCTCAGATCCGGTCGTTTGAACAGAAAATCCAAAATGATGCACTATTTCAAGATATAGTTCTTGATCGGATACAAGAGTACTATGTCACCTCGTCGTGGGCTGAGCCATTGTGTCTGAGGACTCTGATGACGCATATTTGGATTGACAAGACGATAGCGCGTGTTTCTGTTGATGAAGAAGGCGGAGATCAAGCTGGACAATTCTCAGGACCTGAACATCGGGCCGGTGCGAGTAATAGGGGACCTCCGGCAGGTACTCGTGCTGCGGCGGCGGATGAAGTGGTTCAGGGATCAGGCAGACTCGTGAGGTCTTTGTCTGATTTGCTGGAATCATCAAAGCCTAGCCGATAGCGGCGTCTTTTATTGCTGACATCAACTTAACGGTGAAAACGTGGCCCAATGCATATTGGCCGTCCATACCATGGCCCTGCTAAGATTCATGAAAACCACCCCTGCCAGTGCGGTGGGGTTGAGATGTTTCGTGAAAATGCCATGTTCCGTGGATTGGCTATGACCAGGCTATGGAAGCAATGGAGAAGCCAATTGTGTTTCGAATCTACGACTTATTGTCGCATGGAACGTGGGTTCTCCCTGTGTCCGTTTCAAACATTTCGAGACTTCCCAGCATACTGGCCTGACATGCTAGCTTGGAGTACCGACAAGGGGATTTGCGCTGCAGCGCTGCAAACCAGGACATGCAGCGAAGTGATATCTGCCAGGTAGCCCAGGGTGCTGTGACAAGAAACCAAGTCCTGCGGTTTCACACCCGGTTCAACCAGGACGCTGTGGTGGGATAGCCCCCACAGTAAGGTGGACTTGCTTGTCCAGATAGATCCTGCGCGGACGGCACCGTACCTCCTTAATATCACTACTTGGCCCTCTTCTGAAAGTGCTCCTGGTCGACATTAGAATATCCGTATCCCCAACGCCTCAGATCAGCTGCACCAAGGCGGAACGGATTGCCTATTCACGACACAACGTTCCGGGGCTATATATCTGACAAGTTGATTGGGTCTGGTTTGGGTATAACACACAGTAAGAAGGTGTGGTTAATTCACACGATGAGAGAAGGAACCGCAGCTGCTCGACAGAAAGGTAGTATACGGGCCGGGAACGGGGGTGAAGCTGAGGGTAGTAGTCAAATCGAGAAATTCTTCCCTGTACACCAGTGCGTCAAGTTCGAGGCACCGCAGGGGTCAAGCTTATGAACGTCCACCCGAAATCATTCCTATTGAAGAAGGAAGTGGTACAGTGCGGGCAAGAAGACAAGAGGGAGGAGCAAACAGAAGAGGAGAAATACAGGATGCAAGAAGAGAAGAGGAAGAAAGGATAGCTAGAGAGCAAGACGGATGTGCAGTTACAGGAGGAAGAGGTGTGGGTAGAGAGGGTCTAAGAGACGTAGGTCTACGCGGAAGAGGAGGTCACCTCGGTGACGGGGGGCGCAGAAGTCCTAAGGATCCAAATGCTCTGGTATGCGATTGTGCCCCGTTAGCATGCTCTTGCTTCGGCGGTCCTTCTGGACGTGAACATACAATTTCATGCAACTGCTTCGGCCGCTCTTTCAGACGAGGTTTCGCTAAACAATCTTCGAGGAATACAGCTGTACCAGTCCAGGGAGGACCAGTGCAGGCTATATCGGCTGAAGCTCATCCCAATGTATGCTGAAACCGCAGCAATAACGTAATCCACCGAGGATCTCCAGACTGTGTGGTAAATAGGATATATGTCAGGGGCTGATACGCCCCGTGCGATGAATCTAAGGGCACTCCGACCCAGGCTCGATGGCAGCGTTAATTCATAATCTATCATATTTCGATTCTAACCTACGTGTCCCAAGGATACTATCAGCGCATATGGGTAGTATGCATCTGTCGGACCAAAAGGAGCGCGGCCCTCGGAGGAGTGTAAACTAGTTTGTCGCTGACTTTAAATACTATCGTATTGTACGTCCCATAAGTCCGAACACTGCCCAAAGAGCAAAAAGAATACTAGCCATATTCACTCAAAGTAGGGACAAACTTTAGGGGCCCAAGCTTAACTAGTTTGGCTCCAAGCACGTGACACGTGCATAACTACTTGTCTGAGCTTCTTCTGGTAGGATCTGGACTGAGGTTTCACTGTTGAGATGACTTGAAACTTGATCTTCTGACCCCTTACGGCAAGATTTACAGACTTCCGAGGGCGGACCATTAAGTGGTTCAGTACGGATAGAGATTAGGAGAGCAGAATCAGCTGAAGCAAGCTAGCACACCAGGATCTGTTTCGACACAGCACTGGAACATGAATTCGCTAATAGAAGACTCTGCTCGCGATTTGGTGAAAGGGTCGAAAACAATTAGTCTTGCTATAAGCTAATCCATTGATATGGGGTGCTCGATCAACTTATGCTACCCTTTTTCGAGACCTGCTTCTCTCATCGCCAACAATCCCGTTCTCATCATATCTTGAAACGAGCCTACCTCATGTTCCTCTTAGTTGCTGACCGTCCATACAAGTCGAGAGCGTAGCTGGTGTGGCACAGTATGGCAAGAAGCGTATAGATGAGCGCCACCTGGTGCTCGATGCTACCGGTCTGTTTTCTCGACCAGGGGCCCTGCCACACGCCAGCTGTCTCAGATCTAAGCCCATACTCCGTTGCATCATGACTTCTCGCAATGACTCCCGACGGAGTGCGCGAACTTGTATCAAAATGCAGAATGTGCCTTGGTGGGTCTTGATACGCATTTCTGCGCATTTCCGATTCTTTACATATGCATCGCCGCTCATTTTTCTCCAGCTGATTCCAATTGTGACATTGTCAGACGTTACCAAGCCAAGACTTTGTGCGTGGCTACGAAGTCCAACGTTGTCTTACCATGGCCAACGATGTCCGTTACACCGCTGGTATGTTCAGCTCCGATATTAGCAAAAGTCCCTTCTGGGTTGAATGGGAGAAACGCTATGAAGCGAGACAACGCTCTCGGGGTAGCTATGTCACAGCAGGACATAGTTTTTGGCTGAAAGACAACATGGACTACAAGGTGCTAAGCGCGAAGGGTTTGGGGGCCTTTGCCAGCGTATGGATGGGCAAATCATCAACGGGGCGAATCCTTGCTGTCAAACGATATCAAAATAGTGGAAACATCAGAATCAAGGAACAAGTGGTACGTGAGGTACAAATACTTGATGTGGCCCGAAAGTCCGTAAGTATGTCGACCAGCCACTGGTGCCTGTGCCAATCTTCTCTCGAGGGTCTTCGTTTGAGGCTCAACATTACTAATACTATATGCAGCCTCACATCATACAGATTGGAACCCCCCGGGGTGAGACGTCGCCTGGGCCAGGAATCCCCAGTATGGTAGAGGTGCCAATGGATTATTATGATCGCAACCTCTTCCACCTCATGAATGCAACAAAGACAGAACGAGGGCTAATTGGTAGGTCAATAATTCTATAATTATAAGTGACCTAGACTTATACTAGTAGGTGACTTCATCATGATTCCGCCTTGGTACCACACGGTCTTGACTCAAATCCTTGAAGCCTTGAGATTCCTGCACAGCAAGGAGATGATGGTTATCCATCGGGACATTTGCCCTGAAAACATTCTCTACAACAAAACCGACCATTTTATACTTGCGGGTTTCAGTCTTGCCAGAATTTACCCTACCCCAAGAGGTGAATACTGGGACAGAAGGAGTTATAAATACCTCGCGCCGGAGGTATATGATGGCCACGAAGAGACTACGGCGATTGATGTCTGGGCTATGGGCATCTTATGCTTGGATATGATGAATCTGCTGCCCAGAGTCACTATCGATCCCGCACAACGAAATTTCCTATTGTTCAAGCGAGTCGATTGGTGTGGCAGGATGCTTGAGCTAGCCCAGCATATTGACAAACCAGAAGTGGAGATGATGGTAGCGAAAGATATCCATGACAGATACTCCGCTAATTCAGTGCTCGAGTTTGTGAGGAGCAGTCCAAGCAGTAAGAGACAACAAATTCGACCTAGTCTTGGGCTTCTATATTCCTTTTTCCGCCAAGATCCTGAGCTTAGCCACCTTAACAATCAAGAGATCCTTGAGTTCGCGGTTGGCTACCTTGATGATAGCAACTTTAAGCCTCGGCCCAAGCCTCAGCCCAGTCAAGAAACAGGAGGTTTTCAAGGGGATGGAAGCCGACGGAGCGCTAGAACAGGTCCTCAGAATGTGGCGGACATCCCAGTTGCCAAGCTCCTGGTATTAGGGGCAGAAATGGGACTGCTCGGTCTGGACAGCGCACTTGGGATGCTGGCGTTGACAAGTGCGGGGCGGATACTACAAGAAGACCGTGGAAGATCGCTCGGTATAGCGTCAGCACCATGTACGACGCCGAGGCCTACAGTACCAACTAGCACAACAGAGACGAGGGCAACAAAACCAGGGCCCGCCGAAATCAAGACTGGAGCAAAGCCGTCAGGACCGGCGGACGCAGGATCAAATGTGGTGCCATCAACCTCAGTTTCTAAAAGTGACCTTCCCGCTGGCACTTCCAAGGGAGAGCAGCCGGCTCAAAAGGGAGAGCAGCCGGCTCAAAAGGGAGAGCAGCCGGCTCAAAAGGGAGAGCAGCCGGCTCAAAAGGGAGAAGACAAGGCTCATGGAAGCCCTAAAGCCTCGGAGACCGGAAGGGTTCAAAGTCGGACTCAGGGACAGCTACCCCAGCAACAGCCTAGACAGGAGCAGCGGCAGCAGCAGCAGCATCCCCATTCTGACAGCACATCAGAACCTTCACCCCAACAACTAGGCCAAAGGAGTTCTAGAGGTACTAGGAGAGGAAGGCCTCCTAATCGTGGGGGATACAGGTCATGAGAGAAGTGGTTTCCATCGTTAGATTGGGAATGTGTTTGGGAAGGAGTCATGGACATGCTTCCGTATGGGTGGAACCGAGTGTGTAATTTATATCTTGATGTAGATTCCGATTTTATGGATATACTATTGTATTTCCCACTTGAACTTGTTGCTCAGGCTGTTTCTCAGATCAAACTCTACTTCCTGCTGTCGCTGGTAGGGGACCCCTGGCCCTCACTCTTAGCCACTATGAGTTCTTCCCATGCCACTAAGAATGATGATTGCAAAATGATCGGACTGAGCCAAACACCTGGGTTTCTGTGAGACGAAACCTGAAAGAAGTGAGGCTAGCCACTTTCCGCTTGCCCTACTACCCGTTACGCAATAAGTACGGAGTTGTGCATCAAAAGTCATCAATATACACTAACTAGGATGAGTAAATGCTAGCCTTTCTGGTGCTAGTATAATGTTAATCGTCAGTAAGGATGTAAGAATGATCAGAGGGGGCAGATAGCTAAAGCTTAATTAACACAGACATCTAAGCTAAATTAGATAATCTAAGGAAGGCCCTAAGGATCTAAGGAAAAAGGGAGGTTATAGCGGCAGCTCTAGGGCCCTACCCCTATAGTACATGTTTTACGTCACGCTAAAGCTTAGATCGAGTGTGCTAGTGGCGCTCTAGTTTTAGCGTATATTGATGACTTTTGATGCACAACTCTGTACATAGTAGTAAAATACTAAGTTACTCCTCACAGTGGTAGGAGGGATAAGTATTGTTACTTGAAGTCCATTAATCTGGATCATCCTCATCTTGTGACTAAGTTAGTCATTACATAGCATTTGGGATTGAAAATTTCTACATGCTTCGGGGGACGCCACTGCCCTGTAATAAAGGCTAGCTACCTCTAGCACGCTAACAATACTGTCAAACATAAGCTATTCATCGGTCCTCTGAGGGCCAAAGCGGTCGCGGTCTTTAAGTCGCTTATGCCTTCTACCGTGGTAACAAGCACAATAATGTCATTTTTCAGGATGCAAACGCCTTTTGGAATAGTAAAAAAGAGTGAGCCCACACCAGAATCATACATGCAGAGTGGTCTGCACTCTGATAGGATGCGTTTCAGCTGCAGAGTCCATGCACAAGAGCCGCAGCGCCTTGCTGCCGCACGATACTAATTGTGGTCTGATTGGATGCCTCTCCTTTAACTGTTCGATCACAATGTGGCTGATGATCCTTCAATCCGTGCTTGGCCCGCAAAAGGAAGCCTGAAGCTATCAGGTACTGTACAGCCGCCTTTTTCCGAGTCGGTGCAGGTCCCATGGACTGCCTTGAAAAAGAGACCACTTCCACAACTGAGGCCGCACGATCTAGCTACCTGAGGTTTTCACATTGGCTACAGTTCTTATATTTATCTGTCACCTTGCAAGCGCCACTACGCGCTGCGTACGTCAGCCCAACTCCAAGAGGATGAGCCCTGCAACACCATCAAATGTTATTGCCACTCCAGGCAGAGCACCCGGGGCTCCCTTCCCAAAGCGGAAAACCTTGAGCTTCAAGATAAGGGCTGAAACTCGGGAGCCTCACTGCCCGCCAGGCGAAAAGCTCAGGCAAAACACCTACTCTGTTTATCGACTCAGTTGGGAGAAGCTCAAGGCTTTCCTAGAGAAAAAATTTCCCAAGCAGAGCTTTAAGAAGTGTCGGGTAAGTGGTATCATCATTCATTTGCGTCGACCAATCTTCGAAAAGGCATACTGCAAAACTGACATGGTTTGTCTCGGCATAGGTACAAAATGACCACTATATTTTCGACATACCTGAGGATCTTACGTCGGTAAGCTGCTTGTCGAGCCTATTTTCCTCTAGCGTGCCATGTCTTTGTTTCCGTGTTCTTCTGCTTATACGTTCAATATCACAGGAAGATCATGCCGAAATAGAGCAGCTGCTTGATTACGGGATACTAGATCGAGCACAATCACCCGAACCCGAATAGCTCGGTCACACGGGCTACATAGATTTCATGACTACTCTGTACAAATATGTCAAAAAGGGTACCGTGACTTCAGTTCGTTTCAAATATTTGTCACAAAGGGTTGGCCAGGGTGGCATACTACGTAGTCGAACAGAACTGAATGGGGTATTGGGGGCCGGGGGAGGCTAAGAACTCCTTTTTCATGCAAGGGATCAGTGGGGCAAAGTACTACGAATTGGAAACCCCACTGGCGCACAGCCACAATGTAGGCTCACTTCAATGTACGATCACAGCCTCGAACTTGCGGCGAGGCATTCTGAGTGGGAACGGAATCCCTAAAGGACCCTTACGACTGTCTTGAGGCATGGCGAAACTGAATTATATACTGCAAGACCTCGCAATGTCCAGATAAAACGTGTCAGACTTTCAGGAACTTGAGCAAAAAAAGCAATTGGCAAGGTTGCATAATCATTCGGTACACTACGACACACGCGTAATTACGCCGACCAATGGCACACCTGCAGCTTTCGCAGGCCTTCGAACAATCATACAAAAGTTTCGAGGCTTACCCGTGCAACCTTGTCTACCAACCTTCCTATCTTGGTGTTTTGAAGGCTTACAGGGATCGGCTCAACAACGCTGCAGCCAAACTTTTCACAGCCAATAATGGAGAAGTTTACATCCCATTTCGAGATTTACTTCCCAATGAACAAGGTAAACTTTCCTGCCTCTTGGTTTGTGACCTGGATACTGACCCGTCAAGCATTCGAGAAAAGAAACATCTTCGATGATGAAGCGCTGAAGGACTGGATCGGGGATCGGTCAACCGTTGATTCTCTTACCTCGACTCCTGTTGGAGATTTAGCCACCAGGAGGGACCCCAAATGTCGATTCGTGTGCGTACTCAATTTACCCACGCCGTTCGTCCATTACGCTAATAGTAGTTGTGCCTCAGTTTCTTGTGGGGAGGACATTCACGAAGACCGCTCAATATTACTCGTCAGATGCTCATTCGAATAGCGAGCTATCATCAAGTCATGCCCGAGTATCTAGACTTCATATCTGTTTTTGGACAGCAAAGCTCTTCCCGGGAATTGAGATTTAGTGGCTTTCGCGAGCAAGTCTTGCTCAGCAAGCCTGTCAAGGGGTTATCAATGCCTAGCCTAGGTCGAAGTGGGCGGCAGTACCAGCTATGCTATAACCTGAAGTCTGTCGCTTGTCTGTCGGCCGCTGACACCACGTTGAAACAAAAAGAGTGGTCTATTCGTCAGGCAGCTTTTTATCATCAGTTTGACGTCGGGCACGGAACGACCTTGTGGATCGTTACGAAAGGCGATCTGGAGATCAAGGAACGACTTCAAGAAATGACGGGTAAAGACGGACGACCAGAAGATCGAGCCTTCGGCACGCCGGAAGAGTGTTTCCGATCTAGCTTGGCTGTTCATCTGTTATACTGCCATTGGTCAACAGAAGCGTGGCGCTGGTACCTTCAGTGGTTAGAAGATGTAACGGATCACGAGGTGAGCAAATGTTCGTTACAATTAAATAGTCTTTTCGTGACGCTGACACAATGACTCTCTGCAGTCACACATCGCTGTCCTCGGCCCCCGTGATCCCAGCCGAGCGCGGCGCGAATATACCCCAGAAGATCTCCAGACTCTTCATCATTACGAAGAGAAGACTCATGAGGCTATCATGATCCTTGAAGCTAACGCCGGTATACTCACTTCTCTTCGCTCATTTTATACGCGCTTGGTGGACAGGAGAGATTTTTCACTGCAGGGAAACTGCCAGGAAGACGTACTCACGTTCGCTGCGCGTGTGGATGATATGGTGCATGATTCCAAAATGCAGCTATCGCGCGCCAGACTCCTCAGCAGAATCGTCGCTGACAGGAAGAACTTGGTAAGCATCCTAGTCCACTGATTCAGCTAAGAAATTCGGCTGGCTAAGTGGCCTACAGATCCTACAGCATCTTCAGCATCAAGCGACAGAGAAGATGGAGGCCTTGACCATGAGTACCTACAACACCGGAGTAATGTCTCAAAAAGAGGCAATTGCTGTTCGCATCATAACTGTGGTGACCTTAGTCTATCTGCCAGCAACATTTGTATCGGTAAGGTTTCTATACGGACAACAGCATCAACGTTTGCTAAGTTTCTCTAGACTTTCTTCAGTACGGATGTGATCAGATTTCAGAATCAAAATGGTAACAGTGATGCCACGAGCGGCTTGGCTACTTCTCCAAACGAGACTTTCTACGGATCTTTCTCTAAGATCGCCTTGTTCCGGTGGCTGCAAGTAACCCTGCCGTTGAGCGCCCTGACCCTGGCTATTGGATACATAGCATTCAGAATAGCGGATAAGAAGCGGAAACGTGCATCACTTCCTCTCTACTGGACAGCATCTAAGGCTGACACCTCATGAGAGATCGAGCATCCAGAACGAACGCTACGAAACGACAATTATGTCACTTTATTGATAATAATGAATCGGCAATTTCATGGGCTTTGCGCTGCGACTGCTGATTGGCTGTGGCCACCAAATGCTCATGTGGGATATGGTATCTTTGCCGCAAGGCTCCCTGTACTGTCCGCACATACGTCACAGCTATAACTATTGCACTGGCTTAAGCGAGTGAGAACTGGTATTGCGAGCTGTATTGGGTTATCCCTAAACTAATGTAGAACACAGCTGATCGGGCAGGGGCCCTGGCATGACTTCTTCTTCCTACTTGACAGGAGTGGGAAACCTCCTCTCGATCAAAGTACGCCAGGCACCCCCAAACCTACATCATCGTGTGCTATGCTTCTGGTTGGGGATAGTGGCCGGGTCACTATCCATAGGTAGTAAGAATATTGTTTTGCCAAACTAAACGTCTGTCTTCGGGCCTCCGGGCCGGAGTACCAGGGAACCCTACTCTGGACGGCTCCCCGGATCCTTACTACGGCTACAGGCTGAATTTTTGTACCCCACCCCCGGGTTAAAATATCTTACAAACGTGTTCTTTACACACAAACACACACCCTGTGTCGGCATCCCTGTCGCTATTTTTGCACGAATTTTGCTCACCCTGCAAATTCTGCTCATTCTATTCTTTATGCATTCTACCTATTCTACAGGGATAATAATGAGGGCTGATGATAGGACAGTGACTGTTAAATTCTTCATTAAATGCTGTGTCTTCTGACTATCTTAGAAGCTGCTTCAGTCGATACAGGCGAGATAGGAAGCAATTGAAGATGTCGATAGAGGTAAAAACTGGACTTTGGAGCCTAGTCCTGTTTGGCCATCTCGTGGACGATTATACCTAATTCTACATAGTCCGTTTTGTACGGATACTAATGTTTTCAGCAGGGAGGGGGTACAAAAATAATGCCTGTAACTAGCCGTAGTAATTGCGGTGGGCAAGCCCTGACTGCCCGCCCTTGGCAAGATCTTTGTGACCTGCAGGCTTCTGTCTCGACTTTTCCATGAAGCTCTCGATTGCTTAGGGCTTGAATTGCAGGTTTGTCAGCGCCCACAGCGATGTGTTCGTTTAACCTCTAACAAGGTTACTAGCCCCTGCGAAGACCCTAAACCGCTCTTGAGCACCGCAAGGCCACAGCAGACTCACAATACACAGCCTTGCCCTTCTGGAGGCCGCTGACGCAGAATTTCATGGGCCCCCCAATGGCCGGCCTACGGTCCTTATACCTGGGGGTAAGGAATCATTCACTCACTTTGACACTTCCCTCCCGCGATCATATACAATTCCCTACACCTGAGACCCGACAAAAGGGATACCGTCAACATCGCCACTCATCTTCCATCCTTGCGCTGTCATCATTCTGCCAAAGTAGTGCTATTGGTTTCCTGATTCCCGTACAAGCGACCTCAATTTGCGCAGCAACCATCCCACCCCCTCGAAGCAACGACTCAATTGGCTCGACTACGCCATGGCACAGCAGTACACAACTTGGCATACGGCTGTAATCCAGGGTTTTCGAACCAAGTTGAAGGAGTGCACAGTGCGAGCTGCCTGCGGCCGAAGCTATGTCCGAACGGCCAAGCTCACAGAATGGTTGAAAGAGAAAGTTGAGCCAGATTCAGATAACACCCATGCAAGCCGACTTCTTGTGGCTACATATCACAATCGAATAAAGGACTTCCTACCCATTTCGTCAGAAGAGCTTTGTGCAGGTGAACACTGTTGCCTTCTCGTCTTCAGCATACTTCTCGACCTCGGACTAGGCTGCCTAGTCGACCGGTTCCAGCGACAAGCCATAGAGGACAGACATCTTCCCATTGACTTGTTATCGCTGCAGTCCAAGTTAGCGGCCATGGACTTAGCGAGTCTCAATTTACCTATTCCGGAAAATCTAGCAGAAAGATTTGATGAAATGCAATGGCGCTTTTGTGCGGCCAGGCTTGATTTCCGTGTGGGCCGTGATCATCCTAAGAACACGATAATACCGATTTTCAAGAAGGAGAAGATCAATGACAAAGGTGGCACTGCACGGTTATGGCAGATTGCTGTTCAAGAGGAGTTTGTGGGCCATCAGATGAGAAAGGCTGTATCGAGCTCAAGGTTCTATGATGCAAAAGATGACTTTGGTTGGGTGAGTCTGGTCTTATCTAATGTTATGCGGTTGGATGACGATGCACCTGGTTTCACTTTGCCAAATGTCCTGACTGTTGTCTTTAGGGTTACTCCTTCGCTCTGAAAACATTCAAGGAGGGCAATCGAGACCTGTACTTGAACGAGAGAGCTGCGTTCATCGGTCTCAAGAACCATGACGGCATGATTCGGTTCCTCACCGAGTACGGACACAAAGAAATCCTGCGAGCTCCGGGTGGGTCCGGAACTGTCGCGCCAGGATCGGTGCAGAATGTGACGAAAACCACTTACAATATCCTCCTCGAGTATGGAGATTGCGATCTCGATGAGTTTTTCGCGGAACGCCTGCCACCGGTCTTTGACACTGAAGTGGAAGCATTCTGGCAGGACCTGTTCGAGATCGCAGATGCTGTCGAAGGTATACATAACCTGGAGGTTTCCACCGATGGAATGAGACAAAATTTCTACGGGTGAGTCACCAACAAAGACATCAGCTGGTACTTTTACTCACAGATGACAGGTGGCATGCCGACATCAAACCGGACAACATCTTAAGCGTACAGGGAAAGTTCAAGTTAGCTGATCCCGGGTTTGTCAAATTTGTAAAAAAAACCGATAAATTGCCTCCCATGGAAAAAATCATGGGGGGCACCGAGACGTACGGTATGCATGTTATTTTCCTTGATTAAGCGTGAAGGATAGATCAATCTCTAACTCGACCCCTTGTTTAGGTGCTCCCGAATGCTACCCAGGGAAGAATGGCACTTCGATTGCGGTGCCCCAAACAATTGACATTTGGTCCTTAGGGTGTGTCTTTTCGATTGCTGCCACGTGGGTAGTCCTCGGCTACCCTGGGATCCGGCAATTTGTGAAGGTACGACAGAGAGCGATCAACAGACTCAGCAGCAAACAGCCTTCACGGCTTGGAGACACATTTCACGATTCAAGAAAGGTTCTACCCGACGTAACAAGCTGGCACAGCTTGCTACGTAGCGCGTTGCGTAAGACAGACACTATAACGAGTCGAGTACTTGACCTGGTAGATGGGAAGATGCTGTTGGGAGACTCTCATCAGCGATCAAAAGCAAAAGACATCTGCAAGGACTTACAGCAAATCCTGAGTGAGAATCGTGCCAAGCCCAAGCGACCAATGCCTGAAAACATCATGAAAGCGTTGCTTGAGGTGGACGAAGAGGCGCCTTCCAAAAGCGCCGGAATGATGTCCTCCCAAGTTTCGACAAGCAGGCGCGAGTCCTTGAATATTCCTCAAGACCGCAAGGCTCGCAAGTCGAAGCTTCTTGATCAGCCATTGAGGAAGACAGCTCATCGCTCCGAGCGCCTCAAGTCTGCACTGTCTGCTCGAGCTGCTGAGCCAGAAATCAAGCCATCGCTCTACGCAACTCCTACCAAGAAGACTGTTTCGGTGCAGCGAGAAGCATCTGGCGTTCCTGATCCTCCTTTTTCAGAGGAGAAAATAGTCGTTCGCCAAGATTCGGAGGATGCACACTTTGTGCAATACAGGAAAAGTGGTCATGTTCACCCTTTCACGCCGATTTCTCCGACTTCAACTCGCCCAAAACTTACAGGAATGTCCCGCAGAAGTACCTTTCAGAACGTTTTCCAAGCACGTCAAGAAGTAGAAAGACGTGAAAAGCACAATTACCTCCGGAAAACACGAAAAGATCAGCTGCTTAGCAAACACTTCGGAAATCGAGATATTGTGAGTGGCTGCAGAAGTCCTCTCATAGCTGACAGGTGTGTACTTACTGATCTCTTTTCAGAAATTTCTTGTGGATAATGGCGAGACAATGAAGGATTTCTGGTATGAAGCCACGTATCTGCTCGAAACATTAGTTTGGAAAGCCGCCGGTCAAGACGAGAATGGGATAGACCTCTTCTTCACAGCTGGGCCTGTGAAAGTCGAGAACAAGAAAGACAAATCTGAGTTCCTGAAGGCAATGAAAGACCCAAGGGCCCACCCAACGGAGAATATGCACACCGACATTCGAGTATCATTGGGTAATATCTTTGCCAAGTATCTTGAGGAATTGGAGAACAGAAACAAATACCCCTACCAAAAGGAGGTCAAGGATCTCGCCTTGATTATCTTTACAGACGGTGTGTGGGCAGGTGTGCAACATAAGGACGACGTGAATCAGCAGATTGTTTCCTTTGTGAAGAAACTGGGAAGCACCGTCAGTAATCTCAAGATTCGGCCAGTGGGTATTGAGTTTATCCAATTCGGAAACGATCCGGATGCAGCGTACATGTTGCGTCATTTAGATAAGGACTTGAAATGGGCAGGTATCCCGTAAGTAACATCATACCCAAAAAGAGCCTCGTGGTCCCTCCGGCTGACAAGTCACACGTAGTGATATAATCGACACCGAGCCCTCGTCTGGTGATGTCAATAAGATGCTACTTGGAAGCTTCGTCGAAGAGTACGATGAGGACAACGACGACGACTATGGAGGTCTCATGACTGAATCAACGGATGTATGGTCTGAATGGCTTCGACCACAAGGCAGTCCTGCTAGAAGTTCCTCATCTCAGACTATCCCTCTCTCAGAACAGGCTCCGGACACCAGAATACCAACTATAAAGCAACCTATACCTCCCAGCAGGCAGACAACCCTGAACTGGCGTCATCCTAGTCCATGAAACGTGGTTGGTCGGACCTCTGATCGTGTCACATAACGTTCTCACAATATGGCGAGGCCGTTCGCTCGTTACCTTGTAAGGATACAGGACGAAGTCGAAGCCACTGAGCTTAAAGTCTCGATCCACAGCTTGTTCGCACAAGTCGCCCTAAACACGGGACTCGAGCGTATGGTACTCAATATCTAGCGTTTCTCCTCTCTCCAGGTCGCCGGTATCAGAACCCGAAAATCATTTGATCCTTTACTCGGCCGCAAACCTTGACAATATGGCGTTAAATTTACATCCCTCTCGTCCTGGTAGTGCTGCCATCAAACAGTCTACAGATGGCTACATCTACCTTACACCACGCACATCACCGGCTGTTATACCTCTTGCTTGTATATACCCACAAAACCTTCTAAAGCAGGCGCTTCTTTACTTGCCCTTACAAGTTCGGCTCCCTGATGTCACGAAACATATATCATGTCGCTGGGCCTTGGACCTTCCAGCCGACGCAACATATTGTATCCTCTCTTCGAGCGTCATATTCCACCGTTGCACTTATATTGTTGTCCTCGATCTCACACCCCACAGTATCTCTCAACCGTTTAATCATATGTGTGTGCATCGGACGCCTCGAAAGCGACATCATGGAACCGAATCAAAATCTGTATCGGTTATATATCCTGGGAACATCTTCGGGCAATCAGCAGGTATCTATTAATAATTACTTTTACGGGATGGACGGATTCTGCGAGCATATCCAGCGACCCTGGAATTCTAGCGTTTTGTGAAGGGGAATTAATGGTACTACAGTTCCGTCAACGATTTATTGAGGAACACCTGCACTGTATCGGGGACGATTGGTAGGGCATACATCTGAGTTCGGGACTGGACTTGTATGAACTTTCGTATGGCTTTCTTGGAAAAATTCTGGAGTTGGAAAACAGCGATAGAGATACCCCCATTAGCATATAGCGATTTGCTTTGCTTTGATTGGTTGGATATTGATATAGTAGGAGAAGGAATCTGTCGTGATTTCTGTTACTTTGCGCATAAGAAAAGCTCTCTGGGACACCTCCTGTGCACATATGTAAGTACGAAAAATTTGACGCTGGTAGTTGACTGATATGAGAGCATGTACCTCATATGCTTGGTTCAGACGACGACTACTACTACCATTACAAACAAATCAAATTAGCCTTGAAGCATATGCTGAAATACCCACTATACCCTTATATCAGGCTTCGAATGTCAGAGTAAGACCTCGTCTTCCTGCTCATGCAGATCAGAGACGCCTTCATCTCGCCTCCTTTCATTCTTGCTATCTTCACGCGTATACCATAGACACAGATGTGTACTATGTACATGGAAATTGGATTTACCATTCCACCATAGTTCGAATTTGAATATCGATTGTCGGTCACCCAGAAGGAGAGCACATTCGTCCTCCCTATGCGCCTCTTGCGTCGGGGATCCAAGAAACAATAGGACGGTGAGAACTAGGAGTATGAATATGAGCTGCCTGGCCTTGGCGAGCTTCTACAACGGCACTCCCTCCGAAGCGGACGGGGGAACTTGAGAACTGTCTTCATCGCGTCCAGCACGGTCTTTCTTCACCCGATCTGTTGGTTCTTGAGGCTCGAAGCTGGGAAGGCTTCTGTACTTGTAGGTGATCCAGTGTTGGGATCAGAACAACGGACGGATGAGGGATAGTTCAGCAGACGGTAGGATAGCTGCTTGATGCAACCATGGTGTTCTGCTTCGCCAGCGCAGGCCTTTTCATACGGTTATGAGCCCTACGAGGTCTGCGTGGCATAAGTGGTGGTGCTGACCATGTTTTCGTTCTGCGACCAGGCGTTGTAATCATCACGGCCCTGCCAGCAGGTTGGTTCCTGAAACAATGCGTCGCTGGTGCTTGGCATGAAATCTGACATGCCGGTACCTGTGATAGTCGTTGGTAAAGTTGAACGGCGGCAGCGCTAGGAAATAGAGCAATCCGTACGAAACCCTACCCGTCAATCACCTTCCTTTGAACGTTGGCTTCCTCTTCTCCGAGAATGCTCTCAGTGCCTCAAGTCGGTCCTCAGACCCCAAGACAGTATTGTAAGCCTCATTCTCGGCTTCTTCGCCTTTCTGCCACCCGTTGACAGCTTTGATCGCCTGGGCTAATGCAATTGGTCCGCCCTCACACACATCTCTTGCGAGATCAAGGCTAACCTGCAAGACTTTCGCTCGAGCAGCACCTTCCTGCTTCTCTTCCTCTGGCGTAATTTCTACCAATCGATCACACAGACTCATGAAGTATGCTTCTGCGCCGCTGACACGGCGGCCTGTTAGGATCATATCCCGTGCCCGGTTCACGCCGATCAGGCCTGGAAGTCTGTATGTCCCTCCCGCGCCGGGTATGATGGCCAATCGGGTCTCTGGTAAGCCGACGACGGCGGAGGAGCCAAAGACGCGAAAAGAGGTGCAGAGACTTAGTTCGAGCCCCCCGCCTAGTGCGAGGGAGGAGATTGCGGAGATGGTGGGGATTGGTAGATTGGAGAGATTGGTGAAGGTTTGACGAAGCTGGGTAAGGAACGCTTTCGTCTCGTCCTGAGTAAAAGTCTTCCTTTCCTTCAGGTCCGCTCCAGAGCAGAATGCTTGGTCTATTTCAGATGCTATGATTAAAGCTCTAGTTGCGCCGAATCCTCCTTCGGCTTTGATGGTGTCGACTTGCTCGGCAAGGTTAGAGACCAATTGGCGCGATAATGCATTACGTGCTTCTGGCCTGTTGAGGAGGAGAACTCGAATGTGCCCTGAGTGGGGTGCTGGGTGCTGCAGAATCCTGAGGGGTGGCTTGACCTGTGTTGATAACTTCCGTGTGAGGGATGGGAAGGTTGCGCCGGTAATTCGACAATGCAGTCTTGATCGCATGCACTGCGGCATCTCGTCTGCCAAAGACGGAGGCGGCGCCTCCCGAGTAATCGAAGCCACAGTTGAGCAAGAACTTGAAGTGCTCAAAGGAGCCCACGTCGACCCATAGCTACTACTACGAGTACGGAGTATCCCGTGATACTGTACTTAGTCGCTTCTGTTGCCTTGGCAAGGGACACGGAATTATCCGCTGCCAACGCTAGTAACTAAAGGGTGACTTGGCAAAGTGCTGCCTGCGGTGAGATTAAGATGATATCGAGATGATATCGGTATCCTTCAACATCTATTCCAACTGGTCTTTGTTTTTGTCATACAGTAGTGGCTGTCTCCCAAAATGGCGGCCATGCTTGCCGAAAAGATATCTGACCTTGAACACCAAACATGGCGCGCTCTTCAACGGAATGGCTCTGCGCTTCTTCCATTCCTGTCCCGCGATTGTGTCATGCAATTCCCTGTAGGGCTCAAAGTCTCGGCGACTTCGGATCCCTCACTGAAGGACATCATGCTCAGTGATGCTTTTATACCGTGGATCGGATATGCTCTAGAAGACGTGGCAGTAACAGAACTTGGGAGAGAGGCTGCTCTGATCACCTATCGAGCGGTAGCCTTGAGACCTCCACTAGAAGGAGAGGGGAACGTCGAATTCCATGCTCTCTGCGCTAGTGTTTGGCGTTTGGATGCCGAGGCCGAGACGTGGCTTATGTGCTTTCATCAACAGACGGCTTTCGAAGTGGAGTGAAGCAACAGTATCAAATCCCACGTACTACAAGCAGCCACCAGACAGCGATACATTCATCTGGATTCCACATCCCATACACTTCTGCTAGGCAGGGAGTCTCGCTTCCCCCCACCCTGGAAGGACTTTACTCGCTCCCACTCACAGGGACGGGCCTTTCGCAACGTGCATCTAATCTTCTCGAGCAGCCCACGTATTGGCAGAGGGTACCGGCAAAAGAGCTAGCTCTAGCAGTTCGATGTTGCTCATGACACCAGGAAAGCATGTCTATCAGCCCACAGTGACTCAAGGGTGGAAAGCTCAAGCGGTCTTTATTACTGCGGGTTACGCTTGGATTACCTTGTCTACTTTCGCGCAGGAGAGCGTGATAACATTATGAATCACAAATATATACCACCTCTTGCATTGATTGATATCGAAATCGATCTTGACCTATATCTTGACGTTGGTTTAGATCAACTGTAATTATGGCAGCTATACTAGTATCTGCAGGTAGAGTCGTTAAGAGAGTAGAAAGCCCCCCGTCCAAGCTAATAACATAACAGACTCAGAGCCGCAACGGGTCTAGAAATGCAACGCTTTATCCAACCAGAATGATTGATTTTCGAATGTCTGTATCAGCCTCAGATCCTTGGAAATATGTAGTAACCTCGGAGTTAAGTCTATTGTCTGAATTATAAAGATTTAGACCAGAGATGTAAGAGAAAGATCAAGATCTACTCCGTAGAAAGTCTTGAATTTTAAGATTTCTAGCGTCCGTGTGGGGATTTTGTTGCATTTCTGGACCCGTTGCACTTCTGTGTCACCCATGTTAAAGTGCCTAAAAGTGACGTAGTTGGATCAGCTCTCCAAGCTCTCCGCTTTCTACCAACCTCAATTGCCCGTTTCTCATACAAGCCCGGAACATCATCTAATTTTGCTGTCATCCAAAGCATCATTGCCATATTATACAGGGACCATAATCACGAGATTGAAATCCTCATAACCACAATGTACTTCCTGTACCGCACTCAACCAGCTCTCCGCTCTCTTACCCGTCCCTCGTCTCGGCTCTTCACCTCAACTGCCATCCAGAACAAATCCGCTACTGAAACCGTGAAGGATACAGTCAAGACTCTAGATCGAAAAGCCAGCGACGCTGCAGTGAGTGGGATCGAGACTGCTGGTAAGTATATTTTCGGATCCTAATGTTGATCCATTCTCGAGTTCCACGTCGCATTATACCCTATTTTCTCTCCTGCTTTAGCATCAACCGATAAAGTATACCGATTTCCATTGACGTTCCCCTTCCGCTTCCAGAACTAACGCATATCCCGTGTAGAACAAGCGGCGGCTAAAGCGCGCGAAATCGCTGGCCTAAAGACTGAAGAAGCAAAAGCCAAAACCGAGCAGGCCGCCAGCCAAGCCAGCAGCAAAGCCCAGGAAGTGAAGCATGAAACCAAAGGAAAGATGTACGAAGCGGAGGGAAAGGCCAAGGCTACTGCCGAGGAGGTGAAGGCTAAGGGGAAAGCGAATATGTGAAGCGACTGGGGCCAGTGTTTGTTGCTTGGGAGATGAATGGCCAACCATACGGAAAAGCACGATTGTGTATCAAGAGAATACCTTTCTGGGAGCATGCGGTATTTGGAGCGAGCAAACAATTGAAGGCCTCGTTGCGGCATGTACTCGTACACTTCTTTTACTTCTATCAAGCAAGTAACCATCGAGGTCTGATCGAAGCAGCATAGCAAGTCGAATATTTAAGTTACAAACAAATGGGTCGACTCAATCAGATCCCCACACAGAGGCAACCTTGCTGATGCGTATAAAGACTGGGTGTGCAAAATGGTGCATGGTGCTGCCGCTACCATCGAAGCAGAAACCAGTCGGAGCTCTTTTTTGAAGAATAGTGGTTCTTGATAGAATTGCGTGGCAACCTTGACCGGTTGAGGGTCGTACCATATCAATGTGCTGGGGCAGATCAGAACATGAATGTCATTCTGCTAGAATTGGTCCTGCTCCTTTATACCGAGCACCATTGGAACCCCTTCAGCTGCCACAGCGGTGTCACCGGCTTGACCAATGAGCACATTCCATGCCTATCCCAGATCCTCATAGAAGCCCTTGGCTTGACTGACCCATACAATCATCTCCGAAATGAGCGAGCGTAGTGCTTGTTAAAGAGGCAAGATAGGTGCAAGTAGGCTGCATGGACATCTTCGAAACGAAACAGCGTAAGAAGTAGAGACATGGCAGATATGCAGAGAAGATGGTATACGGAAACATTGTGAATTAGCTCCAAGGTGTTGTTGCTTTGAGCTTAACTTTGTGATGAATACAGACAAACAATAGCAACAGACTCCAGAATAATAAGCCTCAACGTCCCATATTTGGTTCCAATCAGGATCAGGCCACAACCATTAACTTTCGTACCTACGGTCATCGACTCATTAATTCAAAGTACTTAGTATACTCTGACGTAGTGAGTACTCATTTTATTGCTATGTTGTTGGAGAAATGGAAGGTGAAACGAAGGAATGCTGAATAGTCAGCAATCTTGGGCCGGATGCCTTCTCTGCAGGGGGCGGAAGTCTGCTGTGCCACCAACTGGAAACATACCTGTGTACAATCGACGCTGGCACGCTAACAAAGCAGGGATCACCACGTTGTTGGTATTGGAAATCTGTGTGGAGCTGATCTGGTGAGATTCTGGCAATGGGGGCATATTTTTATAGATTTTCCTATTCCGTGGAGCGCTTGAGGACCTCTTTCCCCGAATCAATCTGAGCTCTATCTAGGCTAGGCCTAGGGTCTGGAGTACCCGAGGGCGCGGTTGGCTCCGCAGTCGGCTCCGCAGTCTTCCCATCCATTCAACCTTGATAAATATCAGACCACAATCGCAACCTCATCGTTATCTCAATTCAGGCCCTATTTCTACCGATCCCCCGCATTCCCTCATCCTCTAGCCAAGAGTTCATCGCCTCGTCCTCAAACGACAATGGAGATTTCCAACCTTCCCCTGGGCTAACCAGGTCAGCCAACCGAAAGGTCTATCTTTATCATCCGCCCGACCCCCGTCAGCAGTCTCCTTCTCTCCTCTAAAGGCCTCTCTTTCCCCAGCTGCAGCTTCTAGAAACCATTGCAGCCGTGTTTTATAGAGCAAAGAACGCATCCTCCTCGCGACAATGAGCTCGTCATTCAGGGCGGTCTGGGACCGCATCAAGCCGCTCATACCAGATCTATTCACAAAGGGTCGCTTGAATTTTATCACAATACATTATCTGTACATCTCTGGCATGGCACTTACAGGCTCCGTCATCATCTACGCAATTGGTGGTATGCCTTACATTGATGCCCTCTTTTTCGGTAGCGGTGGTGCAACTCAAAGCGGCCTCAACACAATCGACGTCAATAAAATCCATACCGGCCAACAATTTCTTCTCTACATGCTCAGCATGCTCTGCAATCCAATCTTCATCCATAGCTCTGTTGTGTACGTCCGGTTGTATTGGTTCGAGAAAAGATTCAAGCACGTTGTAGAAGAAGCCCGCAATCTCCGCAGATCCAAGTCAAAGGGCAGATCCGTTTCCAAAGCCAAAAACGATCCTGAACTGGGCAGGAAAGAGAAGGGCGTGCGAGGGAGGAGCATTGTCGTGCTTCATGATGGTCATACGTTTGATGGAAGCTTGGAAGAGGAAAAGTCCAAGGCCAACGCAGCGGAGGAAAGTCTAAGTTCCTCGTCTGCACGCAATGAGAGCGTGACTAGCTCTAACGACACCGCTCAGGGCGAAATACCTTCTGAAAGACAAGGAGCATTGGGTGCAGATGGCGCAGTACCTGAGATCATACAACCTCCTCAACGCCATAACATGGACCACCATATCGCCTTCCTAGAGAATCAGAGGAGTCCCAAAGACAAGAGCACGCTGCGTATACCAAGTCCACGCGAGTTTGACCGCGGCGGGAAGCCCGAGGATGTCGGTGACGAAGAAAATGCAGCTTTGACACGCAAGGCCACAGGCCGGCTCGATCAACCTCACTTGGGTCCTGTGGATTTTGGCAGGACGCCCGTATCAGCCAATCACATCACCATCAATGAACCCAAGATCTCGCGATCTCGAGAGAAGGCCAGCCCATTTCCAAGACTCGAGACTGAGAAGAATGGCTCCCGCTCATCATCCGCACAACCCTCTGCCAGCCTGTTCTCCAAAGTGAGATCGAGGCGGGCAAGTGATATTAAGGGTCTCATCAGCGCCAACACCACCTTTTTCAAGTCGAAAGAAGAAGAGCCCAAGGAACAAGCACCATACCTGAGTTGGGTACCTACCGTTGTGCGCAATTCTACTTTCGTCAATCTCAATGAAGAGCAAAGGGAAGAATTAGGAGGCATTGAGTATCGTGCGCTCAAAACTCTTGCGGTCGTATTGATAGCATACTTCTTCCTTTTTCATGCCTTTGGTGTCATTTGTCTGACGCCATGGATTATGGAAAGTGCCACCTACGGTTCAGTCGTTACTAGTTTTGGTCAAGGTCGACCCTGGTGGGGAGTTTTTACTGCAGGTTCTGCTTTCAATGATTTGGGCTTCACTCTGACGCCTGATTCCATGATCTCCTTCGGCACTGCGGTCTTCCCGCTACTGCTCATGACCTTCCTTATCATTATCGGCAACACTGGTTTCCCATGCATGCTCAGATTTGTCATCTGGTTTACTTCCAAACTGGTTCCACGAGGAACTGGTCTGTGGGAGGAGCTTCAGTTTCTACTCGATCATCCGCGTCGGTGCTTCACCCTACTGTTTCCGAGGGCAGCTACCTGGTGGCTTTTTGCTATAGTCATTGCACTCAATGCCCTGGATCTGATTTTCTTTGTCATACTAGACGTAAGTTGGTTCACCTCAGTGGGAGATCCGACATGCTAATCACAAACGATAGTTGAATGACGAAACGGTTTCGAGAATGCCGGGATTCCAGAAATTCACCAACGGACTGTTTCAAGCTGCTTCGACTCGAACGGCTGGGTTTTCGGTTGTCAATCTTTCCTTGTTGCACCCTGCAATTCAAGTCTCCTACCTCATCATGATGTATATTTCCGTCTTCCCGATCGCCATCTCCATGCGTCGAACAAACGTGTACGAAGAAAAGAGCTTGGGGATCTACGGGGAAAGGCCAGCCAACGGCGATGGTGATGACAGTGAGCCAAGCTACATTGGAGCTCATTTGCGCAAGCAATTGAGTTTCGATTTGTGGTATGTCTTTTTGGGACTTTTCATCATCGCCATTGTGGAGGGCGACAGGCTCGAAAACACCAACGAGTATGCCTTTACTCTATTTTCCGTGCTCTTCGAGATCATCTCCGCCTACGGAACTGTCGGACTCTCGTTGGGATATCCAACCATCAATGCTTCGTTTTCTGGGGAATTCAGGACAGTGTCGAAATTGGTCATCATCGCCATGCAGATTCGTGGACGTCACAGAGGGCTGCCGTATGAGCTGGACCGTGCCGTCCTGTTGCCATCGGAATCGTTGCAGGAGAAAGAGGCAGCGGAAGCAAGTAGGATGCTACAAAGACGAATGACATCACTTAGTGATACTTCGAAAAGGGATCTGTCCAGGATGCAATCGCCCGCTTCACAATCTCAAACACCTTTCACCCCATTCACCCCTAGCCCTCCACAAGACAATGCTCTGACCAGTGCTGTGACGGTCAGCAATGATGACATGAAGGAAAGGCTTGCAAATATAGAAAGTCTGCACAATGAGAAGCCCTCAGGTCCGGTGAGGTCTGGACTCGGTAATGCAATGTTCCGACTTGCCTCACCGATGCACAAACAGGTTCCTGAGGGGGGTGAGACTAAGCAGGATTAATCTTCTACTTGTATACACGTGATGATTGGGTTCTAGTGTGGTGGGATAACTGTTGGACATAGAATGGACAAGCAATTACATGATACCTTTCACGGTAGATATTTATGAATGGACTTTTCTCTCAATCTTCACTTCTTTGATGCCTTTTCATACCATCTTCCCAGCCCTGTCCTACCTGTCTTCCTTTGGGATGCCTGCTTTGCTGGTACTTCTCTCAATGCTGCATACTACTTTGACGTAGAAATTTTTGCAGATGTGGTGGATGTACAAAGGAGTGTGGTTCCAGATCTAGTCTGGAGTGCGCCAGTAGGGTCAATTTGCAACGGGCTTGGTCTAACAGGTGAACTAGCACCGACTATGGATGCTGTGATAGAATTCTATTACCCATCCCACACAACACATATTTCTGGTCGGAAGTAAGTATTTCCAGAAAGGGGAATAGTCACAAACAGGGCCGGAGGTGCCCAGACCAGGCTTGGCAAGGGGGTTGAGGGTTAATTTAACGGTTTAACGTCAGCCGAATCGTTGCATTCTCACTCTTACCTTTACCTCTAGCTTACACACTACAGATCAGCTAAGACCTCTCGTTGCGATAGTGCGATAGTTGCCCTTGTAGAACATGTTCAAGACTACATCTCTCTGTAGCCTGCTCCGCCACGGTCGTAAGATTTGAAAGGCCTTCGAGCAATCTTACGGGGCGCAATAGGTGGCCAGTCTCTTCTAATTATATCAACACCGACGAAAGGTATAGATAGCAGAAGTACTAGTCCAGTGAAAAGAGAAAGACTGGATGGCATCTCCCCTCCTCCGCTTCCTCGCTCAGGCCCGCTCCGCCGCACTTCGCCCAACAACTTCACCAACTTATTACACACTCGTCTTGGGCAATCCATCATGCGACCTCGACAGCTTTATCTCCGCCACCATCTACTCGTTTTTTCATAGCCACTACGCAAGGAGGTCGCCATCACCACAACCATGTCTCCACATTCCGGTCCTCAATCTTCCCTCCACATCATCAGCTGAGCTGTGGCGTCTCCGGCCAGAATTTGGAACTGCGTTGCGACTTGCTTTGCATGGCCACAACCAGGGTGGTAATGCTCAGGATGATAGGGTAGAGGCAGAAGTGAACAAGAGCTTACTGGAAAATCTCGTCACTATTTCGGATATCCGCTCGTGTGCCTCATCCCCCTTGAATTATGTCTTCTCCAAAGCAACCACCACAACCCAGTCCGCGTCGGAAGGCAAAATTCAGGTCTTGCTGGTTGATCACAACGCCCTCTCAATCCCCCTCCCAGATATCTCATCCTCAGAATTATCCTCCAGACTAGACGTGGTAGGATGCATAGACCACCACATCGACGAATCGTCTGTCCCTCCATCCGCATCTCCACGCATCATCAGAACCGGGATCGGAAGCTGCACTACCCTCGTCGTGCAATACCTGAAGGATGAGGGGTTTTGGGGTGATCTGTTGAACCCTGCTGCTACAACCCGCAAAGAAGAGGACAGCGGCCCAGCGACCGGGGAGTTAGCAAAGCTTTCTCTAGCGGCCATACTAATCGACACGGCGAATCTGAGAGCCGAGGGGAAAGTCTCGGATCTGGATCGGAAGGTTGTAGGCTTCCTTGAGGAGATCATCACCAACAGCTCCTCCTCTTCACAACACGAAACCCACCCAACAACTCGCGAAAAAGCAGCGAAATGGGACCGAAAATCCTTCTACGAGCAGATCTCCGCAACCAGGGCAGACTCCCTCTCCCTCCTCTCCCTCCCCGAGATCTTCAACAGGGACTACAAAGCTTGGTCCGAGAAGCGCACCGAAACCAGTCCAAACAGCGTGGAACCATCGACAATGCATCTCGGCATGGCAAGCACAGTCAAGCCTGTCTCGTGGCTGATCAGCAAAGCCGACGGATCATCTGTGGTGAATTTCGTGCGCGCGATGCGAGATTTCGCAACGCGTCAAGACCCGGCGCTGGACCTGTTCGCTCTCATGACCGTGCCTGCAGATGCCGAGGCTGGCTTCCAGCGCGAATTACTCCTCCTGGATACGGGGCGGACCGAGGCATCGAGGAGGGCGGTGCAGAAGTTTCACGAGATGGCGGGTGAGGAATTGGGGCTGGAGGATTGGGAGGACGATCAGGCGTTGGCGCGTGCGCTTGGCCGGGAGGAGGAGGAGGAGGAGGAGGAGGAGGAGGGCGCAGGGGAGGATAAAGGGGATGATAACGGTGATGGTGGTCGTGGTGGTGCTCTAAAGGGGAGGATATGGTGGCAGCGCAATGTAATCAAGAGTCGGAAACAGGTCGCGCCGCTGCTGCGGGAGGCGATGAGGAGTGTGTGATACATACACAGAGGGGCTTGTCAACCAAAGATATGCATGCGAATCCTATCTTCTGTACGGACTCGAGCAGATGCCTCCCCTCCTCCTCCTTCGGAGAAAATCCGTCTCATGTGCCCTCGCCTTCACCCCATCCCCCTTCTTGAAGAGGATCAGCCATGAACTCACATCTTGAAAGTTGGCGGCAGCATCGGAGTCGAATATACGCCTTTCGCGATGCCATCTACTCAGCGCGTAGTCCTCCCTCGTCCCTCTGTACACGCAGAGCAGACCCCTCTCCCTCTCCCTCTCTTGCTGGCCAGCAACCAACGCCGCCCCTCAAGTTGCAACAGACGCTAGTTTTTCTAATTCCAATTCCATCTTCATATCCGACGCATACTACTTCGCTATTTACATTCTACCTTCTACCTACCGCGCTCGCTCGCAGGCGTTCGAAGTTGCATTATTCATTGTCGATACTGTAGATTTACCACATCCATTCAGCGCCCAATCTCCCCAATCTACGGGACTACGGGACTACGGGACTACGAGCTAGAGCGCAAGTAGGTGGGTGGATTTAGAAATAAAGAACTAGGTATTTCATTATTTCGATCTGTCGAATTTAGCAATGTAATGTAATGCTGCGCTTGATGGATGATTCATTGTTCCATGTCTCCTTCATTGATTGATAGTTAGGCGGATATCTATTCTGGGTTCGTTTCTTTGTGGCTCTCGAAGGAGCGCTTTGTCGCCTCGGGACATAGAAAGTGTTGTTCCCTCCTTGTTCAACTTCCAGTCTCTTTGTGTACCATTGTCCACCCACCTGCCCACGCTGGCTAGTATTCGGATATATGAACACCATGCCAGCATGTGTTGGATAGGCTTTCCTTCACACTCAATCCTCCATAACAAACAAAAACACACAAACAAACCAAAACCAACAACGTTCCAAAAACCCAAAACCACACAATCTCAAACCCAAATTTTCCAACCAAACTTTCCAACCATGGGCCCATCAAGAAACATGTCCAGCTTCCCCCGCCCCTCCACCTGGGCCGAACGCAACTCGTACATACCAGGCCAGACCCTCGCGTCCACAGCCTCCATGTCCGGCGTCAAGACCATCCCAGCCGATGCACCCAAATCCGAGCGCCACATCTCCAACATCCTGAACCAGGGTCCCAGCTACGGCTGGAAAGGGCCCGGTGACGGACTCCAGGGCAGCATGTGGGCCCAATACGAGACCAAGCGGGTGGATTTCCAGAAGCTGGATGAGCAGGATACCACTTCACAGGCGAAGACGAAGGAGCAGCAGCAGCTCGGTGGACCTGCGGCGGCCAAGCCGGACACGTTCACGTGGGTGACGCCATCGCAAGAGGAGAAGGGGGATGCGCTTGGCTCGGCCAGAGGCAAGCTTTCTTCCGAGTCTTCGACCACGGCGTCTGAAGCGTCGAGCAATTCTTTCTAGGTGAAAGAAGAAGATGAAGAAGAAGAGGGGAGAAGGGAGATGCAAAGGTGAGTGAGGAGGGTGCGAGGTAAGTTCTTGCCTCCTGCTCTTTGGTAGCTACTTTGCTGCAGTTTTGTCTTGTTTCTTTTTCCTTGCGAGTATATGCGATTGCCTGGGCTGGTCCTGTGGCCTGTATTGATAGATCTCCGGTTGGTACAACAAAGCATCAAAGGGAAAGGAAATTGTTACACTATCCATCTCGTGAATTACTCTTGCTCT
Source organism: Endocarpon pusillum Z07020 (assembly GCF_000464535.1). Taxonomy (NCBI): domain Eukaryota; kingdom Fungi; phylum Ascomycota; class Eurotiomycetes; order Verrucariales; family Verrucariaceae; genus Endocarpon; species Endocarpon pusillum. Next base: position 87,347 of record NW_006916513.1, read on the forward strand.
TTCTCCTGTGTGGCATTGACATCCTTGAACCTGCTGGCTGAGCTGGTAGGCTTGCATCTTGCTCCGTTGTTCGTTGGTCAACCATGATATCTGCCATGGATATTGAACAACTTGACCATGTCTCTGGTTTGGTCAGGCGTCCTTCGTTGTCAAAGACAACAACTTGACTTGTGAATAGCCTGATCCAGAACGACCAAGTTAGATACTTGAATATTGTCAAGATTTGGCCACGTTGGTGGAACCTTGGGTATGCTGATTGAATCAGGCGTGCTCGAATCCCGACTTCAGCCCTATGGTGCACAGGTTGATTTCAGTAGACAGGAAGAAAAGCACAGGATGAAGAAAAGAGATCATGCGAAGGAATCAACACAATTGGAGTAAGGGCAAAATTCATGACAAGAAGTTGGGTATTGTAACATGACATCTCTTCGAGAAGCTGGGACATATGACTCTTCATGAGCATAGATGCTACATCATCGCGGATAAGTCTAAACATGACCATAACAGCAAACATGCATCTTCGCAACATATCACAGGTTCATTACAGTACCCCTCTGGTCCATACCAGTTTCTATGCAACGGCAGGAAATGGCACCCGGGTAGCTATCTCTTGGTTGAAGGTTTACTTGCTCTCAGCTTGGTTGTTCGCAGATTGGCTCGAGCGGCTGCAGGAACGGAATGTTAGGCTCCGTATCCCTAGCAAACAGCCAGAGGCTCACGCGTCTATTTGAGAAGATGACGTCCCTCGTGGTGTCATTCCTGTGCTGGTATTCCTTTGAGGCGTACTGAGGATCCCCAACAGCGGAGACCTCATTATTTCTCCGCTCTTTGCCCTTGGCGAATGCCCTATTGTCGTCACCCCGGTTGCGACAAAGAACATTCCAGGCTATTTCCAGCTAGGCACAAGCTGATCTATGTCCTGATTATTGTGCACCGTATGGTTGTTTCTGATTGCCACTCCTGTCCCTAGACCTACACATATGTGGTATGGCAGGCCATTTAATTCGCCTTTTCTGTACGAACTATTGGCTTGGAGGTTGCTTCTTGAGCATTATTGCGACTGTAATACTGCCTCTGTTCTTTGAGCAGCAAAGGACGCGTTCTTCTACTGCAAAGTCGACTTCATCATAGCAGCACCGTGCTCCAAAGTTGGCTTTTTGGATGGTGGCATCGACTCAGCGAAGGATCGGTAGGAGCTGAGTTCCCCTTGCAGCCACAGTATGCACCCCCTCTGGTGGGTCTGGAAGATATGTCTATCCTGCATGGCGGAGACTTGGTTTAGTCTGCAGTGTCTGATACGTCGACTTGCTTCGGAGCTGGGAGGAGGCGTTGCGAGAAATGATCTTTGTAGATGTTCTCCTCGGCATCTTTCAACCCAGATTTAGAAGGATCTCTCTTCTCCAGAAACCACTTTATTCGCGAGTCTGAGTCCAAGGTATCTGTCTTCTGTTTCTCTGCTCTATTGTTGAGAAAGCGGCTCGTCTCTGCTGTAAAGGCCTGCGCTCTCTCCTCGATCGACCCTGAAAACTGCCCGGCGTTTGTAGCCTGTGCGACGCCAGAGATGACCGCCATCATAAGTATGAAGGAGGCGAACATATTCGGGCTGATATAGTTTCCTGCGTGACTTTGCTTCGCTGTTTCATTGGTGTCTCTGGCATACCATCGCTCCCAGTCCTCCCACGTAGCATTAGCGAAAGGAGAATTATCGTAGCCTTCGCCTCTACCATATGGCTTCTTGCTACCTGGCGCATAGTATCCTCGAGTGTGTCTGTTGCTTATGCGCTGGTGGCCTGCCCATCCCGCACCATGATTGTCGTATTCTCTTCTCTTGATAGGGTCGGACAGGATCTCGTTGGCCAAGATGACGAGACGATATCTCTCCAGTCTCTCACTGTGCGAGAGCTCTCTGCTAGAGATATTGTCTTCTATAATGTGTCGATCTGGATGGTAGATCTTGACTAGTTCATAGAACTTGTGCTTGGAATATGCGGTGCCTTTCTCTAGATCAAATATTTCGTAGGGAGTGGGGATTGCGGATGAAGACGTCTTGGTAGGCCAGTTCATATTGTCACGAAAGTCCGGGCCTCGTCCATGATGGACATCTGCATATGTCCGCTTGATCTGCAGCTGTGGAAGAGATCGTGCTCGTTGTTGTGGGAGGGAGGGTGGTGACGTCGACGATTGGTGGGAATGAAGGTGGTTCTGAAGACTGTAGCATGTCGACAGAAGTCCTGGTTTTTTCAACATGTTCAAGTGAATGCGAAAGAGGCCAGCCTCAGGAGGAACAAAATAGAGATGTCATATCATGTACGTAGTAGAGATGCAAAGCAGGAAGCGGGGTACCAAATGGGGCATCAATGGGGCATCAATGGTGCATTTTTGGAGAAGTTCGCGGAGTGGGAGATTTCCCGCTGCGGAGGTGGAGAAAAGGTGCTGGGAGGGAGGAAATGGAAAGCTTAACAACGTTACTCGAGAAAATGCCGCGAGATCAGGACAGGAGAAGCTCAGATCGCCATCGACGCAGAAGGACAAGGTCGACATCTTCATCACCGGAACCGTACAGAGAAAGGCGAAGGAGTAGGGAACGGCGGAGAAGAGATTCACGAGACAGCGATTCGAGAAGTCGCGAACGCGACAGAAAGAGGCGACGATACTCTTACAGCAGTGATGGATCAGAGCGAGATCGATCACGAAGTCCGCGCAGTCAGCCTAGCCGGCGATATGGGGAGGAGGAGAGACGCAGATACAGCGGTCAAAGGGATGAACATGAAGACAGCTACTTGAACCGCGCTGGTCGGTCGAGTCCTCCCGCAGATGCTCGTCGTCCGAGACCAAAGGACGATGATAGAAAGGCTTCGATGAAAGGACACAGGCCATTACCATCCCAACAAGACGCATTCAAAGGTGAATCTACAACCATAACCAAAGGGACACCCCCCGCAGAGAAGCAAAAGCCCAACTTCTCTACGACAGGCCGGCTGGCGGCAGAAAGCAACACTATCACATCCATGGATGGTCAGGCCATTGTTCTGAAGTATCATGAGCCTCCCGAGGCACGCAAGCCGCCGCCAAGCCAAGCATGGCGCATGTACGTTTTCAAGGGGTCGGAGATCATGGATACGATCGAGCTGAGTCAACGGAGTTGTTGGCTGATTGGTAGGGAGGCGGCTGTGGTGGATTTGTTGGTGGAGCATCCAAGCTGTTCAAAGCAGCATGCTGTGATTCAATTCCGGTACGTGGAGAAGAGAAATGAGTTTGGAGACAAGACGGGGAGAGTCAGACCGTACTTGATCGATTTGGAGACTGCCAATGGAACAGGTATTAATGGAGAAGAAGTCCCTGCTGGCAGATACATGGAGCTGAGGGATAAGGACATTTTGAAGTTTGCTCATTCGACCCGAGAATACGTCTTGCAACTGCCCCCCTGAGCACCATTGATAGCTCTAGGACTCAGCCACCTTCAAACTTCGCTCAGAGAATATGTCCTGCAACTGCCCCCCTGAGCACCATTGATAGTTCTAGGATTAATCCACCTGCAGATCTCGCCAGATAGCCAGCAACGGCCTGTAATGCGTGAAACCATCCATACCCATCCACATCTCAGATTCTTAATCACCATGGGTGCCCGGACCCAGCAAGTGTTTGCCATCGGAAGTTTCGAATGAATCCTTCCCGATCATCCCAGTTCAATCTCTTCCTGTCTTCTGGATGTTTTCTCCTCTCAGTCTCGTACTCGTTGCGCAATTGCTCGTCTAGTAACCTGGGCTCGTCCGTAACGCTAGCATATGACCAGTATTTGTTTGCTCCCCTGGGTAGAGGTGGTGGCAATCCCTTCTGCTTGATCTGGTTGTGTATAGCAATGAGAGCTTCCTTTGGGATGACCTGGTCTGCAATGCGAACCTCACCTCTTATTCGCCAGGCTGGTCCGTCCTCTTCCCAGATACTTTTCGCAATTACAGATAAGCCGTGGAATCGTGTCGTTTTCAACCCTCCACACCACACGCACATTCCGTATGCGCTTGCGCTTCCACCATCCTTGACTTTGGTTCGAAGCCTTGCGTCTCCGCACGGACATGTTGGCAGCTTTGCCGAACTGATTTTAGCGTTGGGAAGATATTCGAGGGTATTGGTGTGTTTGTTCTTCTTCATGTAAAGATAAGCGCGCGCCATGTCATCGGCAAATTGGGCCTGTTCCACATTGTACGCTAGCTGGCATGCAAAGCAGAGCCACAAGTCCCATACATTTCTCTCGCCAGCTGCCCGAGGGAGGCCGGTACACCTGCAACTTTTGAGCATGCGGGAATTCGTGGAAACGAAACAAGCATCGCAGATAGGTGTGACACCGAAGTTGGGAAGGCATTGTCTTGTACCACCGGGGTCCGCAAGATCAGTTGCATCACGCACGCACCGCACACACACACCACGTGTGCCATCGCAAGCGGCCTTTTTCAAGATTCTAGGCCCTTCGCACAATTTAATGATGGAGTATGGGCCGTCCCAGTTCGAACAAGGTCTCGAGAGAGAGTGCCTAACTTTGTCGCTGTAAAGACCTGCTCCCGCTTCTCCCCACCCGGGTACCTGGGCGTCGCAGCGACCGCTGAAATACTTGGAGAAAGGCGCAAGATGGTCCTGGCTGTTGATGCTGACACGGAGATTGTGACAGGTCCGCAACATCATACGTCGATCACGCCGATTGAGGTCGCGGGAGATGATTCTTCGTACTTCAGGGAACCGTGCACTGAGGACATTGGCGAGGGTGGCTTTTGCACGGCCGACAATTCCCGTTGTAGGGAAGCTGCCAAGGTCGGACATGGACAGCTTGGAGGGAGCGGCTCCCAAGTCTGGCGGACCTGTACAAGTCAATAGGTGCTGAACGAGAAAAGTGGAGTAGGTGAGACAACCTTGAGGTTGCAATATTGCCACTTGACTTCCATCATTGTCTGTACGGACGTCTCCAGCGAGGGCTGCTTCTTCACCTGGTTTCTTGATTCCAGCACGAGCTGAATCTGAAGAGTGTAGATAAATTAGTGCGGGAGGATGGCAAGGGTGGATCGGGACTACGCGACCTTGAGAGTCCAAATGTGTTGCTTTGTTCGCACGGCGATCCGTGCGCGTACCGTCGAGGAGGCCTGCTGCTTTAGCTGACCTCTTGAACCCAGTAGGGGGTGAGTCCAAGCTCGGGTATTTGTTGGCTCGTGTGTTGACCACTAAATATTTGTGAGCTTCTAAGCAGAAACCTTCAGAGTGGATGCGTAGGAGACTGACTTTTGAAATAGTTGATGACAAGTTCGAGAGACTGATGACAGCTCAGAGCTGAGATGATTCTGCAATAGAGTTGAAAGGCTACAGCCCGGGAGTGGAAGTCTGGTGAATGATAAGTATCCTGTGGTTGCAGCTTGGAGATAGAATTCTGGTGGTTGAAGATTAAGTGGTGGACAGGTTGAAGGAGGGTCACGGGTAAAAGAGCAAATTTGTAACACGGTGTGCAACACGGTGTGCAGGCTAAAAAGAAAGAAATATTCCGGAAGATCGTGGAAGCTCTGGAACTCAAGCTTGGCAAGAGTCAACGACGATGAGCTCGGTGTGTCTCAGTACGTCTCGGCATATCTCGGCATATCTCGGCATATCTCGGCACGATGACGAGGTCCTCCTCGTCTTCAGGCTTCAGCTTGGTAAGATTGATGTCGAAGATGACATGATGCCGAGAATGACTCGGATTATAGCTCTGGTACTGCAGCTTTCTTTGGAGACAACTACTCTGTATTCCTATACTGTGTATCTGTTATTTGCCCACATCATGCAGTCTAAGAGCTTGATAGTACGACTTTGCATAACTAATCAACAGCTTCTTGAACAATGGAGAAATTCTTGAGCTATTCCTCATTAACGGCGTGATCATCTTCATGTCCGATACCTCACTATGAGACTCCACGTCTTGAAAGACCTCAAGCAGCTTCGAATCCGGTGTCATGGTGGTTGATGACAGTTGAGATGGCTTGGAAACCATCAACGAGCCGTCAACGAGCGGGACGTTGTCACAAATCTGTATTCTTTAAAGATGAGCTCGGAGCTTGCATGTATTGTCTTTATATTCATTGCAACAAGGTGGTGTAGATGGCTGTGCTGCTTGAGTAAGCAATTCATATAGAGATTGCCATGGCTGACCGTCATGGTCATGTCCAAGGATATATATTTAAGTTGTATGTCGTCTCAACCCATGGTTGCCGAATCTCGTAACTGCCATATCAAGACTAGGCTAAGCAGTAGTCTAGACTGTCACTCCCTGAGCAATCACTAATATCTTTAGCAGTAGCTCAATGTCTGAAGGAACCCGGGGAAAACAATTTTTATTTGGTGGAATTGGGTAGCTTGCCATTTGTTGTTGACTATTCCTCCTCCAGGGCTCTTGTAAAATGTAGCATAGGTCTTGTACCAGGATTTTCGAGATCTGGGTCCTTCTGCTGGCTGCATAGAATGAGCAGGCTAACTACACCCCAGCCGAACCAGCCATTGCAGGCAGCCCTTGAGTGTGGCTGGTGCTGTGCTGGTGCAGTGCTGGCGCTGTGCTGGCGGTCAACATTCCTCCCCACTCAGCGCAAGGAGCATTCCATAATCTGGTTCATTCGGACGCCTGTGCTGAAGCTCCAGCTACTCGAGTCTTTGTCAAAGGAAGCCCCTTTGGCCGAAGACACCCAGGCGCCGTCTGGGCATGCACATGGCTTGTTAAGCTGTGGACGGCTGCTTTGGTTGCCAAATTGGCCTCAGTCATACCAGTGAGGTCGTTTCACAACGCATGAATTCACACATTACTCTTGAGCTGCACCGAAGAATATTGCCGATATCTCATTTTAAGCCGCTGGAGTGAATATCCACGTTGCTCTGTTTGTTTGGTGGGCATCCGGTGCTTTGATAAAGAGGAGCTTCGGTTGACCAGGGCATCAGAATGGCAGAAAATTTGTATTGCTCGGAAAGCAAATCGTCTCCCTCGACCATTCTTAGCATCGCAGAAAGGCGAAAAGGCGAAAAGGCGTGTTCTCGTAAGATGCGGAAAACTTCCATCAAGATGATCTCTTGTGGAAATGCAACAAAATGTAAACTCAATTTCTTCAATGTTTACGGTGAGGTACAGTAAGAAGTACGGGTACGGGTACAAATTTTTGCTTAGCGCTATTAATAATTTCTCAGTACTAACTTAACCATAACTCCTAACCATACGTAAACCTCCGACCATAACCATAACCATAACCTTGTAGAGAACACAGAAACACACGAAACACACTAGCCACTGCTTCCGGAATCATATTCTAAGACTGATACTTGTTCAGGCCTACTTACAAGTTTAGCCCTGTGAAGCAAGTGATGACAAACAAGTGGCAGCAGTGGCAACATTCGAACGTGGCAGAAGAAGTCTCTCAAGGAAAATATTGAGGTCAAAGCGCAAGGGATAGCCGCCAGCGTCCACTCATCTGGCCTCTGGTAATCCTGGTTACTTAGCCGTGGCGAAGAAAATATGCAATGTCCCGGCGTTTCCAACACCAATCCTCATCGGCATCGAGCGTTAAATTCGCCAAACCACAGTCTCATCCATCTCCGTCTCCAGCGTCAGCGTCACGATCGTCGAGGTTTACCCGTCCCTGCTCAACCCAACAGCAGCCTCTATCGGCACCAGGAACTACCACATCACGTTTCCGCGATCGGCCTAGCTTGAAAGACGAGATAGAAACCTCGTTCGAAGAGCCTGACCAGTCTTCTCCACGGCTGCCTTCGAGGTCACGTTTCTCATCTTCTGTGTCACAATACCGAGATGTAGATGATCTTGACGATGAGAATGAGGAGGACGATCTGAACACTAACAACCTCCCGCCGAGAAGCCACCCAGATCATTCTGGAGAGATCCAAGACGACGAGCTAGCAGACCTCGAGTTCTTGGAACGACTACGTGGGACACGAGGATCGCAATATCCCAGGCAACACGAGATAGACTCTCCTTCCGAGGACGAAACCTTCGCCACCCCCATAGCAGCACGAAAACGAAGACGGCTAGAAAACAGGACAGATCATGCCTTCAGCACCATAGATGATGTCGACCACCAGCCTGACATCTTCCCCAAGCAGCCTACCTCCAACAAAGAAAACCACAACAAGGAGCCTGCAACCACCCCTCCTGCATCCGCATCCGGCTCCGCATCCGAGTCTAACTCAGACATCTCCTCCTCCCCCCTCGCCACCCCAACCAACCCACCAACCAGCACAACAACCGCGCGATTCCGACTAAAACCAGCGCATCCACAAATCTCCACCTCGACCTCGACCTCTCTCGCACAGACAACTCCCACAGCAAAAACTCCAGGGCCTAGACCACTCTTCCGCCCGAATCCCAAGCAGCACCCCCCCACCAGCCCCTCCCTGAATGCCGAGCTCCCACCCGCATTTTCCCCCTCGCGCCATCGTGGTGGAGGCGGAAGAGCCAGAGACTACCTCACAGGCGGGGCGGCAGACACGGTCCGCAACCTGATCTTGGGGCTTGGCGTCACGGAAGCGCAGGGACAGGGACAGGGACAGGGACAGGGGCAAGGTGGTAGTAGAGGGATTGAGAGGGTGAGGGTTGCTTGCGTGCTGCGAGGAAGCTTGGGTGGGAGATGCGTCATGTTTAGGGATGAGGTGGGAAGGGGTTGGGTTTTGATCGGGCTGGGTGCTTCTGATAGGATGGGTGGCAAGGCAGAGAGGAAGAGGGTTGCTATTGCAAAGGGATGTGTGGTGGGTGTGAGGATGGGGTGGGATGTTGATCTGAGTATGGAGGGTATGGATACACAAGAGAAAGAGGAAGAGGATGGTGAAAATGGCAGGGAAGCATTATGGAAGTTAGCGGTGCTTTGGGATGTGCTGGATGCATGATCCTGGCCGGTCCTTCGGTCCCGAAACAAAGAACGATCGAGACGAGACAAAGGAAGAAGAGGCAAAATTCAACGACTCAACCACCACGACCCAACGTTTGCAGTGTTGGACTCACAAAGTAATCCCCACAAATTGCATAGCCATCCAACTTCAAGAGCAATCCGCACACCTCTCCCGTCGTATTGACCCACCACCCCCAGCGTAATAAATACCACCAACACCTCATTCCCACAAGCTCTCGCCAAACAACCCACCCAAGAATCCCGCCTTCCCCTTCGCCCCACTCTTCAAGTTCTTGACCTTGGTACTCTTCGCCACCCTCCCCTCTCTAACCTTCTCCCTCTCCTCCACCCTGCCCTTGGCATAATAATTGATAGCGCTCCTCCTGCCTCCCTGCGCCTTGCGGATCATTTCCTTTTCGTTCTCGACGGCCCCGCGTTCCGTAACCCCCGTCGCGCTGACATTACTTCCCGTGTCGGAGTTGAAGCTTGAGTTGGTGGTTGCGCGGCGGAGGAGGGCAGGGACTTTGAAGAGGGAGGACGGATTGTCGGCGGAGGATTTGGAGGTGAAGAAGGCGAGTTTGGAGCCGGAGTGGCTGTGGCTGCTGGTGCTGGTTGAGGATGAGGATGAGGATGAGGCTGAAGAAGATTGACGAAGGAGGGATAATCGATCGACCACGTTGGGTTTGCTTCTGCGCTCGGTTGCTGGGGCGCGTGCAGTAGGGAGCTGCGGTTTCTTGAATATGAGCCTTTCGTCGTCGACGATGAAGTCGGCCAGACCCTCGTCCGGGTCTTCGTTCTCCTCGTCTGCTGGTTGTAGGTGGCGGTTGAGATTGACGTAGGCTTCTGGTTCTTGGGCGTCGTCCTCTGAGGAGTCGGGGTCGTGTGTCCCATTTTGGGAGTTCGGTTCGTCGATAAGGAAAGAGACTTGTTCACGGATTTCGGCGAGGGTCGAGGGCTTGCGTTGGACGGTGCCGATTTGATTGGTTGTTCGGCGATGGGAAGGCGCTTGACGGTTTATGAAATCGGCTGTAGATGGCTCGAGAGGTCGCTTGCGCTGCGATTGATCATCGATCACTGAAATATTGGTCTGGCTGCTGGTTTCCTCGGCAGATCGTGTTTGCCACTGCGTATCTTCCTCCGTCTGTTCTACCTCAGCAAATGCTATGTCTTCGTCTTCGGCCGCATCCCGGTCTTCGATGCTTTGAAGGAAAGCCTGCTTCTTTTTGTCTTCTGCAATCTTGCCTACTGCTTCATCCTTGAGAAGTTCGCGTCTCATACGAGCAAACTCTCGTCTCTTTACCTCTCGACGTCTGGCGATGGCGTCTTCTTCGTCTGAAACATCAAGATCATCCGCAGCACCTCGTTTACGCCGCAGACCGCCGGTGGTGATGTCTTTCAACAATTTGGAGACCGCAGCTTCGTCCTGCTTTCGTTCTTTGTCACTTTGCACCTTGTCAGCAAATTGTCACGGATGCTGGTAGCACATCTAGGACTTACGCATAAAACCCTGCTAGCTTGCTTTCGTCCCCCTGGCCGAGGTTTTCGTCATTGTCAATAATGCGTCGGTCTGCTTCGTCCTCTTCGCCCTCTTCGTCATCACTTGCACCACCAAGACCAGCATACTCATCTTCTGACTCCTCCGCCGCTTCATCGACAATCTCTCTGGCATAAGATCTCGACCTGTCAAAAGCATCCTCTTGGTCCTTGGTTTTGGCTGCACGTTGCATGACCGTGAAGGCAGATTTGTCCAATCCAAGTCCACTTGGAGGATCCTCATTGTCCATGGCTTCTTCATCAGAACCAACGGCTGCCCTCCCACGCCTGAGTCTGCCTTTTCGCTGAAGTATTGGAGACTGCTCTTCTGGAGGAAGAATGACGGTATCGATGGTAGAGTGAGGTGCTGCTAGTGGTGTATCGAATCGGCTTTCCTTGAAGGGGCTCATAACGTAGCCTACATCTTGCGTAGGCACAAATGAGAACTGTGTAGATGACATGCCAGCTGGCGACTGAGGGACCGCCTGCGCTTGTGTGACTGACAGGTCAAGATCCAGTGGCTGCGTCTGGCTGGCAGGCTGGCTATCGGTAATCACATCAAATGATTCAAGTCGTGTAAGAGAGGGGACCGCCTTGAAGTTTGGAGAAGGGAGATCACGGGTCAACACGAGAGAGTCTTGTTCTTGTGTTGCGATTGCTTCGTCTTGCACTTCGGAATCCGCCATTGTGGCTGCAAACGCTTGTGTGAGACCAATCGGCAAATCGTCAGACATTTGCAATCCGGGGATCACCTTTCTTGCCGAACGTATGATAGATTGTGGAGTTTTCGTGATTTGAGGCGAGGTATGATGTTGACTATGATGCTCATTCTCGTCTTCGTCATCACTGAGGATCAGTATACGTCGTCTGCGAGCAGGAAGTTGGGGCGATTCCTTCTCCTTCCCTGACGTGTTTATGTCTTCGTCCTCTGAATGTTGGCTCTCAAAACCATTTGACTGCGCTTCATCAGCCTCTTCGTCGATCATCTCGGCCCTTTCCGGTTTTATATCCAGATCATCCTCTCTCTCGACAGCTTCTTGGTCGATATCATCTTCTTCCTCGAGCTCGTCCTCAGAACCAGAAATTGGATCTTCAAGCCCCTCATGCTCATCCTGAAAATCCGTATCATCCTCATCATCACTTTCGTCATCATCCAGCTCGTCTTTGACGAACGTACCATCTTTCTTCGCCATTTCCTTTTCACGTCGCTGAATCTCTGCACCTTCCATACGAGCTCGCTCGACCAAATCCTCAACATCCTCCTGCTCTTTCTGCCGTTGTTCGGCAGTCTGAACAAAGATACCTCTTGACCTCAGTCCTTCGAGCTTTTCTTGCCTTTCTTTCTGAGCTTGCACTCTTGCAGCTCTTCTCAACTGCGCTTCCATCTGCGCAGCATTCATTGAGGCGTGCTTGTTATCTGCGCTACCGGTTTGCAGGTGAGCCAAAGAACGAAGGATGAGGTGGGAATTCGTCTCCCTAGGTCTGGTCTGGGGCAATCTCTCGAAGACGGCGAATTTTTTGGATTTGGACTTGGATGTTACTATCTCAAGATCCGAATCAGAGTCTGCTCCTCGCGCAATTACCGCATCCTGCTTTGACCACCTCACCCGAACAGGACGCACTCGTTGTTTGCCCAGAGTTGCGACAGGCTCTTCTGCTGCGTCTGTAGTCTCATCTATGGTTGCCACCTTGGCTTTACCTTTCTCCAGCGTAGTGGGCTGCGAAGTCAGGAGGTTTCTCATCTTAGGAGGCTCTTCACATCCCATGGTCATAGCTGCTACAGCTGGCTCAGCAGAGCCCTGTAGTTCCGTGACTGGCTGGTTGTCACCTTCGGAAGGCAAAGGGCTTGTAGGAGGTGTTTGTTGTTCCTTCACACCTTCGGCATCTGAGGCAGGAGCAGAACTGGCCGTGGCAGAAGCATGGCCTGTCTCTGCTCGCTGAACAGCGCCGGGTCCTGGTGTGATCAGATTAAACCTTGCCAGTAAGCTCTCCTTTGTGATTTTCTTTTTCGTCCTGGCTTGATGTGCCAATTGCATGCTGCGGCTCATGCGTTGAGTTTCTCGGCTCATCTCCTCAAGCGCCCTTTTACTAGCTTTCCTTGTAGGTCGAGCTTGCTGCGTCAATCTATTTCCGATACTACGATCGGAGTCGTCACTCTCATCTGATTGAACATCGAGCGTAACCGCACCTGCATTGGACGATCCCTTTGACCCGGCTTTTTTCAACTGTGCTATCCGTTCTGCTCGTTTGGCTTCCTCTGCGGCTTCCCTAGCGAGTCGCTGCTTGCGGTGCTTTTCCACTAGAGCGAGAAATTTGGATCCGGATTGTTTCAGAGGTTCTTCCGGAAGCTGGTCAGAGTCTGAAGCATCGTGATGCTCATTACCAGAGGACGCTCTCCTTGGTAGCTTGGCCACTGAAGGGGAAGGGAAGAACAAGGGCGACGGTGATCGCATTCCTTGACGCGAAGGATGGTCTTCCACAGCAGTATCCCTCCTTTGTAAAAGTCTTCTTCTTGGTGCAGCACTTCGCAATTCATCCCCACTGCTCGCTTCTTCTAAAGTCTTTAAAGGTATATTCGTTGGTGTCGAAATCTGCGCGATTTGATCCTTGATGCGAGCATAGGCATTAGCCCCAGAGTCTTCATCAGACGATGTAGGATTATCGTTAATCGCAGTTGCCTGCATTCGTGCAGCTAGATGACCTCTTGGTCTTCGTGAAAGCACCTCGTCTTCCGATGCTTGGTCTTGAGCTTTGAATTGCTGGGGGCTTCTAATGTAGTGATTAACGTTGTTCTGCCCGGGTTCAATGGCCTTGTCATGCTCCATTGAAGTTCCTACGTTCTTCGCAGATAGATTTTCATCGGAATCCGAGTCGTTGAATTGGGCTAGCAGGGCTTTCACTTTTCGGCCAGGTGTAAGCATGGTGATATCGAGCTGGTCATTTTGTGGTGATAAAGAAGGCGAAGACAAGTTGGCGGTAGATGTATCCATAATTCCTCGCGTAATAGTCCGAACCTCGTCCACAGAATTGAATAGATTATTGGGACGAGGATATCAGTATTGCATGTTGTGGTTCTCACTGTGGGGAAAGCCTCGCGTTAGGGGACGCGATGCCCAGAAGTGCTTTACGTAGTAGTACGCGTTCGATCACGCTAAGACATCATTGGTTAGTAACCAGCTACCATCAACCACGTCCTACTCGGGTACTACTATCTACTACGTACTATGTTAGATACCGCACGCTCACCATGAGCTTTCCGAACCTGCGGATTGAGATCAGAAGCTTCTCAATGGAATTTGCATCAAAGCTGCTCTTCCAACTGCAACACTCTTCCTCCTAGCTTTCATTCAATAATTCTAAATCCAGCAACGCACAATGGCTGACTTTGCATCTCCATCCTCCTCAAAAGTGTCCGTCCTGTTCGTCTGTTTAGGCAATATATGTACGTCGTCCCCGTACCAGTATCCACGCCAGTCCTCCCTCCACTCGTGACTCAACTCCTTCTCCGACCTCCCACTGACTTTTCCGCAGGCAGATCACCAATGGCCGAAGCAGTCTTCCGCTCCCTAAGCCACAACCTCCCACCAACGAATCCCACCTCACCCTCCTCCTTACAACTCCCAACCCAACCACACCCCCAAATATCCTACATAGACTCCGCCGGAACGCTAGCCTACCACGCTGACTCCCCACCCGACCCCCGCACCGTCTCCACCCTCTCATCCCACAAAATTACCAACTACAACCACAGGGCACGAAAGATAACCGCCCAGGACTTCGAGAAGTTCGATTATATCCTCGCTATGGATTCTCAAAATCTGGCTGATCTCAAGGCTTTGAAGGGTAGGGTCGATCGGAAGAAGGGTGGGGCAGCGAGTAAGGCGAGTGTGAGGTTGTTTGGGGAGTTTGGTGGGCGAAATGAACCAACTGAGTTGGGTGAGGAAGTGATCGATCCTTATTATGGTGCAGATGATGGGTTTGAGGTGTGTTTTGAGCAGGTGAGTAGATTTTCGAAGGCTTTCTTGAGGGAAGTGGTTGAGAACGGGACGGAGAAGGAGGAGGAGGACGCTGGTGGAAGTCAGGAAGAGTTGTGACATGTGCATCTTGGCTTATATTGGTATGGGTTATGATATTTGTAGATGTGTGATTAGCGATGGCGCTGGGAATAGAGGGTCCTTTAGAGTCTTGAATATTGGAGATGGGGGTGTTTGAAGCTTCTGAATATGCTCCATGCAGCAGCATCAACATCATCAACAGCACCACTACCAATTGTTCCACCGTTCTAACAGCTCAAGGATACACTATCCTACCTAATAAAACCCATATGACCTATGATACTTTACCACCGACAAAACCCTCAGCTTTCCAACATCTTGAACTTTGTGAGCTACATCTTCCGGCATATGAACCACCTAACTCTCCACCGAACCCCGCTTCAATTCTCGACGAGGCCATCAACATGGATGTTAATGGCTGCATTGACTCTGAACCAGGTACGCGTCCAGATTTAGAGATCGAAATTGTCGTTTCTGTTAGAGTTGTTTCCATTCCAAGCGTAACTAGCGCTGAGTTCGGACTCGGCATAATGTTGGCCATCACAGCGTCCACCGAGGGAGATAGTGGTTGGAAGGAGTGTAAGTGGCGGCTTCGATGGTGTTGAGGGAGATCACTACGTGAGTCTTTTCAAATCATCGATATCTGTCCTGAACGATGCCGGCTTTGGGCTTTTAGTCATCTCTGCTAGGAGGGAAAGCTTCATAAGGTCATGATGAGGCCGGTGTTCTTTGGACTGGGAAGATGATAATATCGACGTAATAGGGTGATTGGAAAGGGGCTAGTCTTGGCGTCCCAATTTCAAATGCTTAGAGTACTACCTAACTAGTACTAGGAGTGCGTAAAGCACTGCAACTGTTTCCTTGGCCAATGTACTCTGCTACTAACGCCAACGGAAGCATGTATTGATCATGAACTTGATCTATGGGATCGAACGAGTTCCTCCCTTCTAGAACTTCAAGTATCTTGTGACAGTGGCTAGCAAGCGTGCCCGTCTTCGGTGGTAACTATTTTTGCTGCCTACCATAAAGCCTAGCGACCAGACATCAACCGGAAGGCTCCAAGAAAGCTTCAGTAGCACCTCTGGAGCTCGGCTTTCGAAGACTGGGTCTCGATCTAGACATGCAGTTGACGGTACACGCTGTCGTATACGCCCGACGCTAACTTCCCGACAGTCCATTAATACGAGGGATGGTAATTTGAGCTAAGCACTGACCTTGTCGTAGCATGTTCCACTGCCGGCCTTTGAACGGCCATACAATAGATTGCCCTGCAGGTACGAGGTGATAATGATTCGTCCACGATGTGGGAGAAAATCTCGTACTGACCGTACAAAGCGGCGCTTGTGCTGCCAGCAATCTTGGCGGCTACGCATTCGGAAGTGACCTCAAAGCTTTGTGCATAATAGAAGCCATTTGCAGCTCAAACCATGCTATGAGTGTTTCCCTTCAGTTGAATAACGAGGGCATCCAGCGCTAAACAATGCTTTCCACTTGATCCAATACAGGGTTACGCCATCATGTTCACGCCTATCCGAAAACGCTATGCACGTGGGACAGGAGACTGCCCGAGACTTCTGCTTGGTACCATTGTGCATGCGGCTCGAACATTGAAGGAATGACCCGGTGCTTTTCCGGTTGGCTATCCAAAACAGCCTCGACGTTTTGGTCCCCGAAGTCGCTCGCAGACATCCATCGATCAGGCGTCCGATGGTCATGATTCTATCGTCTCAATAACTCCAGGCTAGGGACTGTTGGCCCATGTGTCGTATCTATTGTGCGGAAGTCGAAAGACTGCCGCTCGACCTTGTCGCATCCACCTGGTGTGGCAACCTGATCATTCGATGTATGTTCTATGCTCATGTGGCCAAAATTCTGTTCGAGATACCATCGCATCAAGACACCAAAACAGCCATCACCGACATCAGCGACTCCGCCGGAGAGAACTGGGTCGTCCTAGAAGCCATGAAATTACAGAGAAATTCACCTTGACGTTTCGCGATCAACTTGACTCTTGAGCCGCAACTTGGTCACCCCCAAAGCCTTGTGGGAGCAACTCGACTAAGTATCCATCCTGTGTCTTTTCTTAGCGAGGGCCTTGCACTCAATGTGAATTGGGAGCTGATGACAACTTACGGGATCTTGAACATAGGCGAAGTTGGCGAAGATTTGCTTGAAAACCGGGTGGATTTCGCTGTCGGTACCCTCGACTTCGATACCAATACCTTGCTCATTCTCCCAAGCAGTGATAGGTATGCTCTGTCGAGTTGAAACACCGATATCCTTGATGACTGGGACGCCATTCACTTTGAGTCTCTCCAACGTCCTTGGCAGATCCGGAACACTAAAACCTAGGTGACAAAAACCTAGATTCGGGGGCGTATTGCCAGAGCTATAGAAGCCCTCTGGTTGTTTCTCAGATCCGTGGATATGGAAAAGCTCTAAGAGGCCCACGGTGTCTGGAATCGAGGTCTCCTTGCCAAATTTATCAAGGTTTTCACGGTGTTGGTCCGTTGATGGATAGCCCAAGAAGTACACTGTCATAGGTCCGGTATTGGTAACGAAGACGGTGCGCATGCCCATGAGATTGATGTAAAAATGCAGTGATTTTTCCGGATCGCGCACGCGAAGGCAAAGATGATTGAGCTTGAAGCCAATGGTGGGAGCATCAGCTGGTAAGGGAGGGTCCGTGTTAAGTCCATTAGGTAGCGGAATGCCATGTGGAAAGCGAGGCATCGTGATTGATATTCAGGTTGGTAGTTTAGAGGGAATCGATTCTTACACCGAGTAATGAGTTTCGATAATCAGCAGGCTGCTCATATTGAAGCAAATGGGACTTTGCTTCTCTTTGCAGGGGGTATATATAAGAATTATTGAAAGGTTAGGCTTACCAACATAGCTACAGATAGTTAAATGCTTTGTAATACAGATGCTTTGTAATTCATTCAGGTTATTAAGGTTCCAATCCTGGCTTAAAGCCTGTTAGTTGCGTATGCTTACTCTTCGGGCTGTTTCAGTTTGCGATTACCGCCTACGCTACTGCGGTATCAGGCAGAAGTACTCCGCATTGTTAGCATGATGACTAGCACTAGTACATCGCCATACACTCTTCCAAAGGCTTCGTTTATGATCATCCACACAAATCACCTGAACTGATACCACTTAGCTTGTATAGTATTAGTCGTTTCGCTCAGTACCAGTTCCGCCGCCAAGTTACTAGCTTTGAGCTAACAATACTCCTACCTGATACCGTAGTAACAGTCGATAGAGACGGCTTTCCGTGCAATACCAGCAAGTACGCAACGTCAAGTGTCTGCTGCCGAACATTCGAAGCGTGCCTCGCCGACGGCACATGCTACACGCGGTGGGATTCAGTGATCTATCGGAGAAGCTGCACCGATCCAACCTTCCAAGATCCCACCTGTCCCAGACCGTGTCTATCAGGTGAGAGATCCATCCTATCGCTTCAGAGCCTAGGGCATACCTTGACTTAGTCGCTAACCTCTCCTCCGTTCATCAGTTGGCCGAGATGCCCCCATGAGCCTCTTATAGTGCTCAACCAGCACCAATCCAACCTACTGCTGTGCAGCCACAGACGCATCGTGCTGCAGCGATAACGAATGTCTTCAATTTCATTCCCGGCGCCATTGTGGGCGTGGGCAACAGGTCCAGGATGCTTGGTACGATTGCGTCGGCTTCGACCAGCGCTGGCCGGACCATCACGACGCTGGCATCGATAACGCAAACGCTGGCCGCGATCACGCCATCTTCAAGTCCCTCCACACCTGATGAACAATCCAGGCCTCCTCCTTCGAGCGGGTCAGGAACGGGCCGTGTTGTTGGGCTTGCTGTTGGTATACCCTTGGGAATTATTGCAGTTGCCACGGCGGCCACTGCGGGATTCATGAATAGACTCAAAAGTGAGCGAAAACAACAAGTGCAAACGGAGCAGAAGCTGAATGCAGAAGCACCTAATGTCCTTGCGAAACAAGAATTTGAGAGCAAGATGTATCTCCCCGAGCTGCTGTCAGCAGCTTCTGCGAATCCTTGAGATAATATTACATCAAATGTGACGTGGATCGTATTTCGAGGGACCTCAGGCTTCCAAAGCTGAAGCTACTTTTTCCAGAATTGAGAAGTACGAAACTCTAGATGCAAAATGAGATATGGTGTTAGTAACAATAGACCTTCCGCATATTGTAACCATTTTGTGTAATGGATAAACTTATTGACGAACCCTCGTTTCGAGCTGCCAAAAGATGTGTGGGCTTGTAAGGTTGATTGCTGCCACTTTTTTCTTATCTTCTTCTTTCTTCTCGGGCAACGTCTGTCACCCAAGTAATTGGTGTCAGACAAGGACTTTGAAATGACCTGGATGTGCCTCCATCAGCATGCCAGCTTCTTTATTGACATGCCCCGGCGGGATCTCGAAGTGTATCGTGAAGGATGTTTGTACTAGCTGCTGGAGAAGGTGAGCCTTCTACCAAAACCTGGACACAAAAGATTGGCGGCTGACAAGTTGCTGGCCTGCAAAAGGGACGGAACCAAGATGCGTGATACTGCTAATGCTACCCGAGATGAGTCTTCTGCAGGTGTTTATACAGAGATAGTCGAGCGCGAAACAGAGACATTCTTCGATAAGGACGGATAAGATGACAGCAGATATTTAGCAGTGGATAGATGGCCAGAATCTCATGATAGAATAGTCTAGGACTAGTGTAGAAATAAGTTGCTATATTATGACAGATTACTCCGTACTCGTGTCACCTTAATACGCAATCTGTCAAAAAGTCTCACATGACCGAAATCATCTCTATACTTACTACGTACTCAGTGCTGCCGGAAAGTGTGTCTCTTCTTAATTCGGTTTAGCTCCCCACTACTCGGCCACGTCAACTTCTAGCGAATCAACGGGCAATTCAAACGGTTGTATCTCAATAACAACTACTCGAAATTTGTTGCCCTTTAGCTTTAACAAGCAGCTATAGCGATGCCTCCTCATCATGGCCGAATTCCGTACGATTAATGCGTTGCTGTTGTTGTCTTCCGACTTTTACTAACCTTGAAATTCACCGAAATTGTTAAAAAACTCAAACTCGAAATGGAGGTCTATGTTGTTGTACAGAAATGTCTGCCTTACTTTTCACTACAATACAACGGGACAGTATTAGCGATGCGGGGGTAACATCAAGAACTCACAACACTTATGAAACGCATAGTAGGCTATTGCTTAGGATCACAATCCCCTATCCCTGTCGTGTGCTGTATGAACCAGGACACCCTGTCACCACTCGAAGTCCTTTGGCGTCAGGATTCGCAAAGCAATGCCTCCTGGAGGGGGCATCCAACTCTTGTGGCCTCTCATGACTTACTGTTTTCATATTGAAAGACCCAGGGTGCTCTAATAAGCGCACCCGTAAGCAGTACCGACTATGTACTCCTTCGAATTGTGTTGTACCACGCCTGTGGTTTCAAGGATAAAGGCCTCCTGCATTCAAAACCCGCTTGGAGCAGCAAAACCCGCTTGGGGCAACAAAGCCCGCTTGGGGCAGAAAAGCCCCGTTACGAACCTATATCACTTAAAGGAAGGACTGTGCCGTTTCCGTACTCTGTGAAGTACCATTTCCATATTGGATACTCTAATGTACACATTAGTGGCACTGATAACAGTCAATCATTTTATTGGTTGAGAGACATGGTATGTGCAGGTGTATTAACCCTTTGACGCAACTCACAAACAAGTAGGAGTTGAATTATCATGAACATGATCCACGGAGTGCGCCCGAAATGATTGAGAGAAATTCGGCTGCCAATCCACCTCAGGATTTCTATGAGTGCTCTGACAAAAACCACGATCCGAATATAGCGTTAAAGACACATTTTGAAGTTCAAACAGCAACCACAACCAAGAGAAGTCGCAAGAAGACATTGCTATGGATCGCTATGGCAGCTACGTTGGTAGTAATTCTTGCCGCAACCGTTGGAGGCGTCCTCGGAAGTAGGCGCAATAGTGAGAAAAATTCCACAAATTAAGCTTTCCCACAGATAGCATCCAGTCTGTAACCCTAGCTAACCACCTTTCAGCACCCACAGCTCTTCAGGCGAAGCTGGCAGCTTGGTCTCTACAAGTGGGTCGGCGTCAAGACCAACGGCTTTTAATGTGCCGGGAAACAGTGACGGTGTACCCGGACAGAGTACGGTGAAAGATGCATGGGCATTCAACGGTACCAGCCTAGCTTCTTTTACGTTCCCTACAGCGGAAGACACCGCGAGCACGAACTACGTCGTCTTCTCTCAGAACTCCAATGGAGATTTACGAAAAGTTGTGTACAACAACTCACGGTGGCAAGTCTCTGAGTTCATCAGAGATGATGCTCTTCTAGGCACACCGATCGCTGCATACTGGAGAGGAGAGGACTTCCAGCATCTATTTCACCTATTCCTACCTCGACAAAAATAGCGTACTCCAGGAGCTGCGAGGAAAGCATGCGAGTAACAGCTGGCTCAATGGTACACTAGGCCAACTAAGTGCAACAAGCTCTGCGTCGCTTGGTCTTACAGTCCAATTTCCTAGTGCCTGCCAGAATGTTGGCATAGCCTGGTTGACGTATCACATAGGATCAAGGAACGAGGCACGAGTACTCTTGCACAATAGGGATTTGGACACTTGGAGTGTCAGGGACACTTTCTCAGATGTCAAGGCAGGAGCAGCATTTCTGGGGCACTACGATATTGAAGTGTTGAGGTTTTATTATGTTTCATCCGAGAGTTCCGGCTTCAAGAGCGGATCTGCTTGGATTGTTGCTCCAATTTGACCACAGCTGGGTGGAGAACAGGTGAGTCCCAATGGTCTTGTCCATCATTTGATTGTCTCCATATCAAGTTCAGCTCTTATTAGCTAACTTTGTGAAGTCCTCATCGGCCCAACCATAAGCTCAACAGAAGCGGGTCTTGGTGTTTACAATGTTGGGCCCCCCGCATGTTATATTATCTCGATTTAAACAATACCATACGTGAGTTAAACAATACTGGTGTGTATCCAAATGAAGTATGGATCGAGAACGCCTCCTCGACCAAGACCCTCGGAAATACGGGGCAAGCGGCTAATCCCAATGATACCGCTAAGCCGACAGGTCTGGCTGTCGCCACAGGTATACCGAACGGAAAGATGTCTATGTCGACCGGCTTTCGAGGAATAATATAGTAGATATGGCTGTTCTATTAAGCAAGTAGTACGGAAATTATAGTGATAGTACGGAACAGCGAAGAAGCAGGTTGCTGGGGAGACCCTGCAACGATCCCAATTGCACGGTAGTTTGAGAAGGTCATCTTCTCAATGCTTAGGAAGTTAAAATATGTCGCCACATAGTGAATACACGAACAATCCGGTCATGACATTTTGAATGGATCACATCATTCCGTGGCTTTACCAAGGTAGGCTGGGCATGGTCCCTTCCAGTTGCGATCGTCCTCTGCTGGCCTATCTTTATGACAAGTAAACGTCAGTTCAATTTATCATTTTGGGGCTAGGCATGTTACATCTGAGTTAATAATACCTAGCAATTCATTACAAGTGGACTCTGAATGTTTCTCAGTTTTATTGATCACCAATAAATCCCTCCTCATCTGGTCAGTGAAACTGGGGATGCAGCTGCATCTGAAAACTCAATGTTCAATGCAGGTTTCTCCAAGTAGCAACTGCAACCAGCTATAATGTATGAATCCTGCCACGAAACCGCAGAATGTAACCTGTACAGGCAGATACCACCAAACATTGACCGATAACTCCGCGCCTGCAAAGACACCTTGCTGTGTGAAATCGTGGCTTCAGGCTATCCCAGTGGTGCATCACCACGCGTTGCATTGGTCAATTCGTGAATGCTTGTGCCTTGAATTGTAGCGGAGCGGGCTAAGTAAGTCAGGTATGGACAGGACTGGGTCGGGCCGAATTGTTGGATCTTTGGCCCAGCTCGCACACCTGGTGCCTCTTAAGGAATATAGATTGTAAGCTATTAGCTGAATAAGAATGATTCTCTGAGTTCGAGAACTTGGATCAAGTATACTGAATAGTCAACTACAGAAGTTTTCATTGACAACGTCCATTAAGACAAATTTTGCTACTCAATACCATTTTCCTTCCCGTCCCAGTTTTCGCTCTCTGAATCGTACAAGACAAAATTCTAGAAGCAGAAAGCGAACCACCAATCCTAACTCATACTTAGTAAGGATCCCACTCCAGTCTCTTCTCCAGCAGAAATGATTCCACGGGAAGACCACGCCAGACCTTTTTACCATTCTCTTCCTTGAAAAAGTCGGGCTCAAAGCTGACCTCTGCCCAGCTATGGAACAGCTGGCGCCAGTAGCAGACTTCGGCAGCTGGTGTCAAATAACGCTGACGGAAAGTCCTCATGTTGTTTAATGCAATCTGTTGGGCTTCATCGTCATGTTCTTCAAGCCAGCTGATCTTTTCGCCCAGATCTTTGAAGTCGCGGTCAACTTCGACGTAATTTTGCTCAGGCCCCGTTGACCGCATTAGTGGTTGATGATGCTGGATCCAGTCCATCTTGTGTGCAACGATAACACTCGTACAACTCTGGAGGTATTTGAGCCGGCCTGAGTAGGAATTGCCCTCTGTGTGTGCCAGGTACTTGTATTGACAGTGTTCTGGCATAGATTTAAGATCATGAGTCATGCTGTCTTTGTCTTTCCACTTCAGAGCCTTCACATCTGCCCAGGGCTGGTCCTGGGTGACCTCGATGAGCTTTTCTCGCAGTGGCAGGTCCATTGTCGCACCTCGCCACAGCAGTTTCTGAAACTTCCTGCCCCACGACCATCCCTCCATGCGTTCCTCCCACGCGGCTTTCATCTGGACTTCTTTCATACTGCCAACTTTTGTCTCGGGCCAGGACCAAAAGCCAAAGTCCGGAATAAGCCAGATATTGGTATCTTCCGCGCGTCGAGCATATCCCCACAATGGAACAGACTCTATTCGATCATCTGTGTTGAAGGCGAATTCGATATTAGGAAGCCGCTCGGGCGAGGAAACAATGGCTCGATGCAGAGCTTGAAGCGTAGCAATCCCCCGAGAGTATATACTTCCTTGAATAGCAATGACGTAAAGCTAAAAATCACGGTCATATTAGTATATGTTTACAGTACACTACATCAGACCTAGCCGTACCTGCTGGTCATAGATCATAGCACGAATGTATCCGTTTCGGGGTGTTATAGAATCAATCTCATCGAAAGATATCCGCCGAAGCAATCTGTCTTCCTTTGGCCGCGTTATCTCCTCGAAAAGACCTGGGAAAGCCTGCTCGCATTGGGATGAATCGAGCATCAGGTTGTCTTGGTCTCTGTTATAGTCCCATGTCCCATCGAACACCTTCTTTCGCTCCTTTATATGGTTCAAATCAGGAGATGATGGAATCAACGCACGGTGTGGCACACGATACCACACGAAAAGCGCTATTCCCAGCAAGAGAGTGGTGAAGAGAATTGTCGAGCGACGTTTTAGTACAACCAATATAATCTCATAATTACCACGATGCGACTGTGTCGGCTGCGGCATTCTGATGAAATAATCAACTGGGAATCAATATCACTGTTATCGAAGAAAGAAATCAAGCTTTTCAGCCTTGGTTACCTCGGGAGGTTCTCAAGGCCATTGAAGCGTCTTAGAGTGACTTCACACCTGTGGAAGATAAATTTGACGCGCCGCCTTCCGCGGATTAGAGTTGACACTAATGCAAGCTGAAATGATGCGAGCCGAATTGCGCCAAATATGGTACCCTTGCGTACCTTATTAGATGAAACCACAAAACGGGAGGGGCAGAAAGCAGACTTGCCAGGGATAGGCTTTGTTGGGCGTCTAAGCTGTAGAGCGGCTTTAGACCGAGATCTGTGTTGATACAGTATGATACCGTGCATATTACCCCCCATGACCCCGTAAAGATATGTATCAGAATGCGCCACAGGGAGTGTCAGAATTCAACCGTTTCTGCGCCGGGAGTTGTTGCTTGCTCGGCTACTACGTAGTAAATAATAAAATCTCATCGTTCAGACTTTAGAGACAGGAAAGCGGATTCAACGTAATCTCTAACACCGTGTCATTAATGTGCTCTTGCTGAGACTTGAAGTCGAGTTACGTGCATGACTGAAGAGTAGTTATGAGGCTGAGAAATGTAGATCTCAGTGGTCGCCTTATGCGTCAAACAAAATCTGCATCAACAAGGTACTAGATAAGGAATGCCAACGCAGTGGCACTTAGTGACGGGCTGGATCAGGGATTACATCATGCTGTAAGTAACCAATACGTGGTCTCAGTTGAGGCATTATCAAAGTAAAAACTTGTTTTAAACCAATTATTCTCGCTTATTAGACCGGATATTTTTAAACATTCAAACAATTAAATCAATTTAGATGATGTAGACATATATGATATTCGAGAGATGATTATCTTAATTGAAAGGACCAACGAGCTTGCTGTTGTCTTTCTAGCGGCGCAAATTGCAACTTCATCTTTGCTATCTTAGC
Source organism: Endocarpon pusillum Z07020 (assembly GCF_000464535.1). NCBI lineage: Eukaryota > Fungi > Ascomycota > Eurotiomycetes > Verrucariales > Verrucariaceae > Endocarpon > Endocarpon pusillum. Next base: position 112,365 of record NW_006916513.1, read on the forward strand.
ATTCAACGGCAGCATGCCTAAGCTATTATCCCCTACCAGCTTATCTAGAGCTTCGTCACAAGTTTTGCATAAAATGCTTGAGAATGAGGTACTCTGACTCATGCCGTTGATCCTAAAGGCATAGACCCCAACCATTGTAGCGATGAGGCTACAGGAAAAGCTTGCAAAGTACGGTAAGAGGAGGGCCAATTTATTATAAGCAATAGATATTGACAGGGGATGAGATTGTGAGGGTTGTGTCATAGATGGAGGGTCTATATAAAGGTTAGCGCGCTTCATTAAGCAGAAAGAACACAACAGGCGTACGAGAGCACTACGAGCTGAATAAGCTCATTATGATGTTGACAGAGAATTCCTCTAGAAGGTCCTCTAGTGGCCTGAAGAGCCGTTCGGTACCAACGCCTGGGTCATTAGCTAGTTGAGATGTGAACATGGGACGTATATCTGAACTAAAGACGAGCCCAGTCACTTTGATACCAGAAAACCAGCCAACAGCATCGCTGGTATTGTCAAACAATAGGCTCCCTTTGAGCATGTCTGATATGGGATCCATCCAGCTCTGGTATGACATAGAGGAGGGGACGTCTCTGAGGTCGGTAGTGCTGTCAGGATATTTCACAGGATTGATGAATTCCAAGGTATTTCTCACAGATTGAACGTTGTTTTCGAGGAGAAAATTGAATGGAAGGAGGTATTATAAAGCGCACATTGAATGTATTTGTCGTTCAGTCCGGTATAGAATGACATTACATTGGAAGTAGTGTTAGAGAAGTTGTAGACTTCGACAATGCTCGAACTGCTCGCCTGTGGACGGTCAAACCATTCTGGTGTACACTTAAAAGAAGGTCCGTAGAAGTCGACTAGGTATGTGACTGATGGGAACGGTGGACTCATAGGAATAATATCCACATTGACGGCTGAGGCATGCACAAGACGTTCTATGCCTGAGCCTTTGCATTCCCGTTTATTAGAGAGTAGTGCATATCTTTGGCTGTCATATACAGGTATAGGTACTTGTGCTCGTGCTTGTACAGAATGATTGTTAAGGGCTGGACGCACTGAAAGCGAGGCAGGCGGCAAGATTGTCATGGCCAGCGAGAGAAACCTATATGGCAGTCAGCCCATTCAATTTTGAATATGGACACACGAAGCCATTGCCGTCTAGACCGAATCTCAAGGCAATTATAGACTGCAACCCAAGCTACTTACCAGAGTAGAACTGTTATAATAGTCCCAGACAAGTTTTTGAGCCACATCTCTCTGTTCAAAAGCGCGAAGATATCGTGGTGTAGTCCCCAGTCTTGTATGCGTACTTTTCATCCATATTATAAGGGATTCCAATTTCAGTATGAATAATAAAGTCTTTAAGAGTATAACTATAGGCTAAAGAGCTTTATAAAAGTCTAAGCTGTAGTGATGGCATCAATACCTTTCACCGTGATTGATCTCTGCTTGAAAGTTGTCCAGATCTGTTGAGTATAGGCAATCCCTACCGCCACACCTAAGGCTGTCTTTGTAGCAAGAGCAAAAGCATTTCCGAAGCGTAATGCCCATTCCTGCTTGTTCTTTGTCTGGACGATAGTCGTATCCAGATGGTCGTAGAAGAGGTGATGACACACGGCAAGTACGCCGGCAAACATCAAGCTAAACAACATTGCTAAGGGCGAATGTCCATGGAGGTTGTCATGATGAAAAAGTCCTTTCAAGTCGAAGAGGCGGTTGGACCAGGGTTCTGGAAGAAGTTGTGAACGAGTTGCAGGCGCACCAATCTCTGGTCTCAGGGTCAAAAGAGACTGTTCCGCTGACTGGGGAGCAAGCACTGCTGGATCAGGTGGAATAGTGGTTCTGGTATCCTCCGAAGATCGAACTATTTCGTAGATTGGCGTTGAGGTCATTTCAGAGAGACAAAGCCTGAAGAACCTGTTTAAGCTCTGGTATGAACAAGTAATCTTGGAATAGCCTTTGAATAAACACTGTAAGAGGCTGAGAACTCACTAATAATATTGAAAAAGTGGCTTAGATGGTAGGCGTCTTTCACAGCTGCTAGTTAAGCGCTTATAGACATTTCTGCCTTCCTGATCTAAAGATAGAATACATCAGAGACCTACAACGTAGATCGAACATTGTCGGACCCTAGTAAACTTTCCATCAGATTGGGGATAATTGTGACATGAATTGTATTGAGTCATCTCCTTAGCTGGGGCGGAATGTTGGTCCTTTTGGCAGGAGGAACATCGAAATCTTGGTGTTCTTTTTGTCGAAACTACAGCAAAAGTGAGATGCTCAATCGCAGAAATGTGTTGACCAAAAGCACTGTAGCCGTCAGAGGACCGATAAATAGCTTTTGTCTGACACATTGCTATTCCTAAGAACAGGGTACCACGTTCAGTGACACTAGGACAGAGATAATCATAGAACTTGGGATCAAGCTCTCTAAGGGAGGCGATTGTTAAGATGTGACCTGGTGTCCCATGGCAAGGGAGTCTCTTAACGTGTAGATAAATGCTGGTCAAGGAGAAAACTCTAAAGGTTAGCATTCTATCTCGTAATGAATCTCTAAAATTTCTTGGGAGTTTCTTGACAAAGTAAATGTAAATGAAAGGCTGGTCTTCTTTGCGGCATGACTAAAGATCTCGGTAGTGGTAGTGTTCTGCTATGCATATTATGCTGGCTGGCGGATAAAGAGCGATAGAAGCTTTGAGAAGGAACGATTGTGCTGGTCTAACAAACAATTAACCCAGAAGATATATGTCTCCCTCGTTGCTATAGTGTCTGGGACTTGAGATGAACAGAAAAATGAGCAAATTGTAGAGAAAATTGTTCATAGATCAGAGTGGAGCATGGAAGCACATACAAAGATATCCAGTGAATATACTATGACCTTATTAACTCTTAGTCTTTCAACCGCTCGACCTCTTTCATATCACCACCACAACTTTGCGCACCAAGATCATTGCCACATTTAAGCACCAGCCTTTCAGACATAGCAGCATATCGCTGCCAGAGAGCTGGTTGGTGTGATCTAGTAACTATTTTCGGTTCATCCTCGGTATCTTCACTCCTCCATCGTATTCCGTCGCATTGCGGACCGCGATATTGCCTCATGTCGGCCAACCCGCCGCCAGATAACATTTATTCCCCGCCTGATGGGTTTGTTGAAAGCTTGCTCCATCACTCAGGCGCACCGCGATCCCAATATCCTGAGCCGCCGCAGCCTGAATTAGGACAGTCAGTTCAACAAGCACCCGCTCCTGCGCCAGCATCAGCTCCTACTCCTGCTCCAGCTCCAACCAATCCGCAGACACCGTCAGAGCCCAAGACCAGACTTCGCAAGGCATGTGATAGTTGCAGTACACGGAAAGTCAAGGTACAAACCCGATACATTGCATAGTGAAAGCCATACACAAAACTTTACTGATACTAATCACGTCGTTTCTAGTGCGACGAATCTGGACCGCCATGTCGCTCCTGTGCCGCTCTAGAGATTCCTTGCACATTTGACCGCCCCAGTCGTAGACGCGGCCCCCCAAATAGACATGCAGAAGCTGTCAAAAGGCAGCGGTTAGAACAAGATGGTACCTGGTCGGCAGCAAGTGCCCTGTCTCCTACGGAAGATGCTGCACATAGCCTAGCGTCCCTCTCTGGGACGCAGGCGCTTTCTGCAGAATCAATATGTGATATTCACACTCTGCGCATCTTGGTTGACGACTATTTCACATACATTCATCCATTGACTCCGCTTCCTCACGAACCCACGTTCAGAGCAGCCTTCGAGAGACGAGAGGACAGGACAAATCGGACATTTCTGGCTTTGCTTGCTTCAATGATAGAAGCCCTTGTGGCGTCCTTTCCTCGTCGTCCTCGTCACCTGTTCACTTCTGAGGCAAACCGGAGGCTGTTCCCAAATGCAGGCGCTTTGATTGATCGGTGTCAACAGGTCTTCAACGAAGCCCGTGGACCTGGTTATCTCGATCGAGAACTTTCAATATACAATGCCTTCAGCAGCTATTTGGTGGGCCTTACCGCTTCCTATCTCTTTGATTCTAATCGTGCAAGCATGTACATTGCAGAGTGCGTGTCCATGGTCCGTAGGTTGGCTGTTTACAAAACATCGTCGAACCTATCTATGCAGGGACCTCTTCCTGGTGAGACCGATTACATCAAACAGGAGCTTAGTCGAAGGCTCTTCTGGTTGTCCTACGTCAGCTGTCAGTCAATGCGTCAGCTAGGTGATGTCGATGGAGATCTGCTCATGCCCTTGTCGGCAAGGAAAGATCTTCCACCTTTACCCATTGAGGTTGATGACACGTTTATCTACCAAGACCATATCCTACCTCAGCCTCCAGGAACGGTTTCAGTTATCACAGGGTTCAACCTGAACACTAGAATCTTCAGGTCTTACAGCTCTCTCAACACTCTAGAAAGTGCCTTCGGAATTGAAGGTGTTGACTGGGATAAGCAGAAACAACTCATAGGCCAAAGTCTACATAGCTGCAACACGGTGATGGATAGTGCACCCAAAGAACTGCAAGTGCAGTCACTAACGAGCCCGCAAATTCGTTATTCATCTCCCGTACCTCAGATCGGTCAGTACGGCCGACAGCAGGAAATGTGGACCGAGCAGGGGGATCCGGCTAGCATGGTGGACTATTCTAGAAAAAGTGTTCAACATGAGATCCAGAAAGCAAATATCTATGCCAGCCAGCTCGGCACGCGGTCCTTCCTGGTAGAAAAGTATTGGGACCTCTTTGAACTGCACAATGGCAATGCAACCCGCCTCGACCAGTCGTTCTCACCTACAACCAACACCGCCAATGCAGCTCTGGATGCCAGGCTGCAGAATGCTTTCAATTCACCCACTGCATCAGTACACAGCCATACGAGCAGTAGACACAGCGTCGAGGTCACTGAACAAGCAATGTCGCTCGAACGCGAGAACATCGTTCGAGACTTGGCCACTTTTCTGCAAAGTGTCGACCAGATTTATATGGAGCCTAACGGACTATCTCTGGTATGTCTACACCTTTGTCACTGCTCATCTCGTCGTTCATCCTACACGAGGCATTCAGCCTCAGTTTTCAGACAACAAACGTACCCCCCCTTTCTCATACTCCGTGAAGACTTGTTCTATCGACTCAAGCAATACCATGCCATACCGTTGCACCTCAAGAGCGCACTCTTTTTCTAAAACACACTCCTTCAGATACTTCTTCCTTTTAGACTATAGCCATGTGTCTGATTTCCCCTACAACCTGCCCCACACATCTATTTCAGCTGATCCTGGCATCCCCAACACTACCCAAAAACTCCTTCCTCTCACTAACATTTACAATCCAGTGCCATAAAATCCGCCAAGTGGCATCAACGCTAATCCGTGTCCCGCGTTCACGAGCCTGTCTCCCAACTTTAGACCCAGATTCCGTCTCCACATACTTGACTTCGTTCCTCGATACCATCATGAAATTGGAGAGGTTGGGCAGTGGGTGGATTAGAGGGTTTGTGGCTCCTTCGCCAACCGCAGACAACGAGGTCGGGATGGGAGGGGTAGGAGTTGAAAGTAATGAAATGGAAGCAGGTGGTGGGATAACAGGTGAGTTGACAGAAGCCGAAATTGAGGAGAGGGAGTTGGTGGAGTGGGCTAGTTTGAAGGAATGTCAAGTCAGATTTATGAGGGAGAATGGGGTTGGTGCTGTGGGGTTGATGTGACAGATTCAAACAAGACAGTTGGAGAGATCGGAGGTTAAGAATAGAGTGGCAGGATGGTAGAAGGGATGGAAGGAGATAGGCGGGTGGAGGAGGCGAAAGTGAATTCTGCACAAGACCTGTGTCCAGGAGGCGGCGGACTGAGGCATCTATCTGCGTTGAGCCATACACCAGAAGAGTCTTCTACCCTGCGGTTTGTGGATCGCCACCCATAATAAGCACAAGTCGTGAATGAGAATTGCGGACAGGCTGAATAAAAAGCACAGATTGGATGGAGAACAGGAACAGCAATAACTGCATGAGAAATGGCGATTTGAGCAGGAGAGGTTGATGTGTACTGTCTGATTTTGCGGACCCTACAGCGGACCCAAAGACTTTGCATCAAACCAGGTTACCCGTATTTGTCTCGACATCAACCACAATCTTCTGTCCCTCTTTCCCACTCTCACACACCCATACTCTTTGGGCACAGTTGGTGAAGCTAAAAGGGGGCTTTGTGACATCACTTAGAAATGATGTGTGTATGAAAGTATGCATCTTTCCTTCTGAGCTGGCGTGTGCCAGAAAGCTCCGACGGATACTGGCCCTTCCGAGAAGAACACCGTCCAACCACACCTAGGTATCATCTCAAAGCAGTGGGGTCCAGTAGTTATCACCAGTCAGTACCCGCAGATGCGTTCTGCAGACGAACTGTGCTTAGTAACATGCAGATACTCTCGCTTCGCACGTTGTCTCACCATATCCTGGACACCCATTTCTTTGCTTCTGTGCAAGGTGTTTCTTTTTATCCGACTGAATCACAGGGCATCTTTATGGTTGGGTTTTGATGTTGTAGACAAGCAATTCCACAATGGCTATGAGTAGGTATGTCTCGCCACGAATATTTCCAAGGCTTCCACATTAGATTGAAAGCTTAGGGGTAAGTAAGTTGACGAGGTAAGTTATTTAGTCTTCCCTTCGATTTCCCCTCCAGCAATTCATTGATGCGGATCAGTCAGAGTGAATACGAAGGGACTGTAAGTTTTATGATGGAGAAGAGAAAAAGGAGGTAACGGTGGAAAACAGTTTTACCCCATTTAAGGTTAGGGGAAGCTAGCAGGGATCTACAGGGCTCACGGGTTTGGCAGTGGTCATGATCACCTTTCACCAAACGTACTACGTAAGTTAAATAGCCGCTACCAAACAGATTGCGGTGTTCAAGTTGCTTGCTCCCTGGCGCTGAGGGACATTTGCAGAATGCCCAACCCATTCAGGGGAGCTACATGGCTCTACCCCCTCAAGGTGAGTTAAGAATTCAGGCTTTATCTCTATTGCTCGGTCACTGAGAGCCTTGCTGACGGAACTGATGCAGGGAGTCTACTATTTCCTTGCTCACCGCTTTCTGTGGACTTTTCTTAGAGCCCGTCTCCTTCCTGTCATCCTCCTTTCTGCCTTCATCTACGTCAACTTATTCGTCTGGACATACCTTCCTCAGGTTGCTATACTGCACATCTTCCATGGCCCTGCTGCATGGGTCAACGCAGCGGTTCTGGTCCTCGGGGAGGGTCAAGTCATCATAGCACTTCTTTTTGAAGCTTTCCTAGTTGATGAAACTCTGGTGGATATCTTCGATTCTGTCCTAATCAACGAGGGCCTCCAAAATCTTGTCTCCCAGGCTCGGACGCTAGACCCGGAGGCTGAGGGCCCAGCAAAGATGCTTGGGAAGCCTACGAAGAGTGCGATTTACAGCCCTTTCAGCCTGCGACAAATCATTGAATTCATCATTTTTCTGCCACTCAACTTCATCCCGCTCGTGGGCGTGCCTATCTTCCTTATCGTCACAGGGTATAGAGCTGGTCCATTCCATCATTGGAGATATTTCAAGCTTCTGGGATTAAGCAAGAAAGAACGGAATCAATACATACAAAGAAGAAAGATGAAGTACACGTGGTTTGGGACGGTAGCTTTATCCCTACAGTTAGTACCTGTTTTGAGCATGTTCTTCTTGTTGACAAGTGCTGCGGGAAGTGCGCTTTGGGCGGTCAAAATGGAAAAGGCGCGAAGAGAGAGAGACAGGGTCTCTGCTCCAGAAGACCCATACCATGACGAACCTGCCTGAACAGTTGCGCAGGACACAAATTCATCCTGAATGCGCTTGGACTGCTTCCTCGAGATCCTCAAGGCTCTGCACGACCACTGTAGGCTTTTGGCCTCCCTGCTTGTCCTGCCATCCAGTACCAACTCTATCAACCCAGGCTGCCTGCATGCCAACAGCTCTAGCACCAACCACGTCAAATGGGTTCCCACTGATCAGCCACATATCACCCTCATTGCCGACTTTATCAACACATCTGGCGAGGTGTTGGTATACTTCTGGAGCAGGCTTAAACATTTTTACGTCATCGACAGTGATGATCTGTTTGAAAACTGACGCGTGAGGTGAAAGATCCTGTGATTTTTGCACCGAGTTGCAGACCATTGAATTGGTGCCATTTGAGAATACGACGCACTCGATGCTTGTAATTGAAGCAAGCTTCTTCAATGCTGGTCCCACATCAGGGAAGGTCGACAAAGAATCGTATGCTTTCATCAACTTTTCGACATCGTCTCTATCAAGCTGAACACCATTCTCTGCAAGCGCATGGAGAAGCGCGTTCCTGGTGATATCAGAGAAGGAAGCAAATTGCTCTACGAGGGTTAGTGGTAGACAACAGAATCAGCACAGTATCATACTCATGCTGTTGTATCGCCAAGTGTATTCCAGCTGGTATTTCCGCCATGTCGCGGCTACAGAATCAGCTTTCTCCTGGCCAAAGTGCTCACTCAATTGCTTGGCAATTGATTCGGTAGAGAGCAGTGTGCCATAAAGGTCGAATACAAGAAGAGTCTTAGACATGCCTATAATTTCCGTTCGAAAAAGTGATTGAATTCTGGTCTCATTCTACCCTAGCGACCATGCAATCTGGATCTGAGGAATGTAAAAATAATATCCGAGGTTAAAGGGTCCTCCATGGTACCATGTCGAGTTGACGAACTATTAGTGATGATCACAACTTCTGTTCATACATCTGACATTCAATAGCATTGCTCACGCTGCACTAAGCTCGTGGTATCATCCTCGGTAAACATGTCTGAGGAGAATGATAAGATCTTCCAGGATTGCTTTTCAAGCGCAGTCCTTGAGAGGTATTCCACAGCACCACGAAAACGGATGGCAAAGCGATCTCGAAAGAGCGCCCCAGCTCCAACGTCCTCAACTCAAACCGGGCCTGAAAACACAGAAACAGATCCTGCCGAGCTAGCGGAATTCATTGAAGTAACAGCAGGCTTCTTGCCCAAGCCCATGTCCCAAATGTTCTATATCTGAGGCTTGGTAGTACCTTTCGACCGAGATTTTCTCCTCGCTCCCCAGCGAAGCTAGGACACTCTCCTATTCTGCGCTTCAAAGTAACCCTTCACTTGCAGAGACATACTCTGACCCATTGACCCTCTCAACGCGAGAGTCCCTTGTCCAATCCCTCCCTTCCTCCGTTGCGGATACCCTGACTGCCTACACCCTAATCTCACCGCCTAAAACAGACCTGCTCACCTTCCTCAGCCCAGTCCTATCCTCTTACATTACCACCGTCACCACCCCACCTCCGGCATGGCGCACAACGCGCTCTTCGGCCTGTGAGATATGCGGCCGCGATTGGATCCCACTCTCGTACCACCACCTGATCCCGAAAGCGGTGCATGCGAAGGTGCTGAAAAGAGGTTGGCATGAAGAGCATATGCTCAATAAGGTGGCCTGGTTGTGTAGGGCCTGTCATTCCTTTGTGCATCGGATGGCTAGTAACGAGGAATTGGCAAGGGAGTGGCATGATATTGAGAGAATCCTGGAGAGAGAGGATGTTCAGAGGTGGAGCGCATGGGTGGGAAGCGTGAGGTGGAAGAAGAGGTGAGAGAGCGCAATTGAAGGACCCGAATTGCAAAGAGGCCCTCGGGAGGCGATGAGTGGGGAGCGTGAGGTAGAAGAAGAGGTGAGAGAGTGAAATTGAAGGATCCGAATTGGAAAGAAGCTCTGCGGGAGGCGATGAGTGACGTGCAATGGTATGGTCGAGGAAGGAGCGACTTCCTATCTCTCTCTCTGGGGAGGTTCTCTAAGAGGTATGATCTCAGGCACAAGCCTTACTATCATGGCGGAAGTTGGAGGATACGGAGGTCATGTGTGTTATAGTGGTATGAGGATATTCTTGACTGATATCCCTTACTCTGCCTCATATGCCTGGGTCTACCATGGGGTTTGTGCAGTATGCCACAAGTCATTGGTTGGAGCTCATAAGTATTCTTATAAGCTGGTGCACCCTTAGTGCTCGAGGATGCCCCAGGAACACAAGCCAGACAATCACATTTATTGCCTGTTTTGGAAGATATTGTTTGAGGCCTCACTACACCAGCATGTCTGAACCAGAATATCAGCACCACAAAGACAAATTTTACCGCCACAATCTCTGGGAAGAGCTCTTTTCTGCGTTCTGCCACAGCAACGGGACTCTTCTCCAACTCCTGTGCGAGAACAGGTTCTCACGATTGCATCTACGATGAAACCCAGCGGCAACAGCTTGCGGCGAACCGATCTTCAGGTCAAGTCAAACCGCCAAAAAAGCAAAATAGGCCGTGCCTTGGCTAACACAGTGCAGCGTGTGAGGCGCTCTCGAAAAAATAGATCATCACTTTCGACAGCTTCTCACCAAGTTGCTGATGGCCAGGGTGGTCAAGGCCGTCGAAAGCGCCAGCGTCGTCCTTATCGCCCGTGGGGTGTTCCAGACCGTGGCTTCGAACCCTTTGAATTGCATCTTCACGAAACACCCTTGCACCTCTTCGAGTCTTACTTCGCTGAAAGCCAACAAAATCACTGCACTTTTGCATGGAGACATAACCCGGGCAGGATTCTGTCGGAAAGTGCAGAGACATCTGAGGCTGACAGTAGCGATGATGGTGATAATGATAGGACAATCTGTGGTCGCGACGCCGATGCTGATGCAAAGGGGAATAGAAGAGTAAGATTTGGGGAGACTGATCAATCTGGGTCTCCTACCACTACCCAAACATCATCCAATGATCATGCACGTGAAATTTCCCCTGCTGAGAGTGTTGGGTCCACAATTCACGGCGATGCAGACGCGGAGAGTCATGTAAGCAACCATGGGGAAGACTACGTGAAAGAAAGTGCGAAAAATGTCGAGGATACCAAGAAATCTCCTTACATTTCAGAGGATGACCTCTTTAAGGACCGCTGGTTCCCAGACCCTTGGAACAGACCGCCAGGCCAAATGTGGACGAATATGATCCAAAATCAGCATAACCTACGAGCAGCGATCAAAGAAGCTGGCTTCACAGGTGCACGTCTTGATTGGCTTTTCAACCAACTTGTGGATCGCAAGAGATATCGCTTCCCCTACATTGAAAAATACTCGGTCAAAATGCCTAATCAGAGTCAGGCGGAATACATGCGTGCTTTAAAGCAGTGTCGAGAAGAAGAGCTTGCACATGCAAATCAGGTGAAAGAGTATGATGAGGAGCGTGCACTTGAGGAATGCAAATGGGCACTTGAGCTCTACAACAAGGTGTACGGAGTGGACTGGCCTGAAAACGCAGTCGCTAAAACACCAAATTCATCTGGAAATACTGTGGACCCAGATGGTATTGATTCAGAGTATGAGGAAGAGGAAGAGGAAGAGGAGCCGTCCCCCAAACGCCAGAAGACTCGTCAGCATACTTCGACACCCGAGCCTTCTGAGGAAGAAGGAATACCAGCTCTCGGTCCCGGTATCAGTGACCCAGGCCTTGGCCAGAGAGCGTCAGCATTGGAGATTGAGAAGTCAGATAAGGCTTTCCGGACTCACAAAGCGGAAGTGATGCAGTCAGGAAGGAAAGAGAGGGAAGCAGCGGACATGAAAGAATTCATGCATTTCGCAGTTCACCGAAATTTCAGCAACGGTTACACAGAACCCTGGAAATCCTTGGCCTCTGTGAAAACAGCTCGAGTCACTACGCGTACGATAGGAGGCATAAGTACGGAGTACTAGGTATTGTCAGCATGGACTAGGAGCAGCGCCAGAAATGCTGATGAATCAATGATTGGTCCTGGCAAAGTGCGTGGGGGTAGACTAGAGCTTGAGAACAGTGGTCTGATAAGAAGAGGCTGTCGTGGGAAAGCTGACTGTCTTGGAGAGCTAGTGGTGTGATGAATGCAGCTGCTAGTGGTACTTTGGATAACAGACCTCAGGATCACACGAAATACTTACCCGGCGGGTAGCCGCAGCAATCAAGGGTAGTCCAGCTCTTCAATAAGTATCGAGAGCTCTGTCTAGGACCTTTGTTGGCAGTGACAGTGACACAATGAGATGCTTTATCATGACAATTGGACAGCAGAATAGTGGTGATGTAACATAGTAGATCTTGTACTCCATGTTGCGCTAGAGCAAGCAACATCCTATGCCTGCTGCTTGGTATCGAACCTCCGCTTTCTGCCTTCCAATCAGTGAGCACCTTTGCTGCATGACGTTCCACTAACAGAAATCGACTGGCCGACAAAGATAGCTGCCTTCCAAAGGCCAGATATTCTACCTTGAGCAGTGCAACTCAACTCACCGCCAGTACAGGAAGTCTTGCTCGTACAGTGTCGCGCAGCACTGACGTCGCTACTGCTCAAACATTGCCAGCAAATTTGGGTCTTGAGGCGAGATCTTGAACACTACGAACACCAACACTGCCTGAAATTTGACACCGTCCTACCGCACCCTTTTTCAGCTCTCCTGCCATACTCAGTATCACGATTATTGTGGTGCAGCCTTCTTCTGACCTGTTTGATCCATCGAACCGTGTCGATTCGTGCGGGGGATCTTGACACAGGCAGCCTGTCATTTCCTATTGTCAACGTCACTTTGTGTCAGGCAGTCGATGACAAGCAGACAAGAAGAATAAGAGGACGATGGCAAGCTTTGACCTAATACCCGGGAATGGTAGTCATAATTACACTGGTATCCTGACCAGGTCGATTGTTTTCAGTGGGGCTCTGTTAGCTTTTCTTGCTGGTAAGGAGCATACGCCACTACACTGAGCTTGCATCTACAGAAGGACGCTGACGATACTCCAGCTACTGGTTTGACCTTAGCCTCGATCATAGTGCCTAACTGGATCGCATTTGAGAACCACACCGTACGGCGAACATACTTCTGAATGTCACACCGAACCCCCACACTGATGCTGTACAGAACCATCATACACACATCCACTACACTTATGGCCTACATCAAAGATGCTCAAGCACGAACGCACACCTTACATCTCCATCCTCACCGCTTACCACTTATAACCATTTGAATTGTGTTTCATTTCCCCGATCGACCGACTGCCATGGCGATGACAGATATTTCTGTAGCATGTGGAGATCGATTGGTTTTTTGATGTCTCTTGCCGTGGTGATTGAGGGAATGACCATTGCTGCCTTTATGATACTTTTGCTCGGAAGCAAGCATAGAAGAGAGCAGGGGTGGGCGGTACTCTCAATAATGGTGGTAATCGCTGCTGTGGTGCAGGCGGCAGGCATGTCGATTACAGTACGTTGACTTCAGCTCTCAGCTCGAAGCTTTGGAAGTCAAACATCTAATCCTCTATAGGCATATCTATTTGATAACGATCCTCGGTTCTTCGTCGGCTGGTTCCTCGACAAATCTTGGGTCTTGTGTACAGTCAGCTGGAGTGTGCAAGCTTTTTGCGCCATTGCAATTGCAGTTGCGGCCTTGACCTTGCCCAGCGAAGGAGGTTACGAACTCATTCCTGATGCGGCTTGACGAAACTTCTCCGGCACCGCTTTCACAGCAACACACACTGCTCTCTCCTCCGCTCAACACTTCCTTCCGAACATGATGCACGACCTCTAATGTCTGTGCAAAGAGGTGGGACCTTTGCGACGACTCTGGTAGTCGATGGAGCTGGCATGCCCGTAGGAATTGGGCTCTCCCGCGCCATCCTCTCCTATGCCCACGGGTGAGGTAAATCAAGGGACTTTTGGGTCAGGTAAGGTTTTGTCTTCACGGCTTATAGGCGCAAGATGATATCGGCCCACAATGATTGTCAGTGGTCCTAACGTGGCGCTGCTCCTATATGGAACGATTTCGAAATGGAGGTTCAATATTGCCGTTTATGTTTACCTTATACACTATTGGTAAAACAGGTCTAATCACAGTAGTTCATTGCCTTACATTGATCCACCATGCCAGTGTTTATCGTTCTTTACGATTTCAGCTCCACCACTTGAAGAGTCCTCATACTCACATGAGGTCTATAACTCACCAAGCGAAATAGCTCAACCGATTTTTTTGATGCCTTGGATTTACGTCTCACTCGCATCGATAGCCTTCCTGGTTGACTGATGTGAGCAATGAATACTTCGAAATCCTCCAGCTTGTCGAATCCAGTCTGGTCAGGGCTTTACATTCATATGACGGAGCAGTATACTGCACTGCTCTTACAGGCACAGGATGCAACATGACTGTCCCTATCCCTTCCTCCTTGTCCGCGAGGCCTATTTTCCGTGTTGCTAGGTTACGAGTAAGTAAGATACTATTGTGTAGGCTTGTCGGATCGGAAAAACTGGAGTCGGAAATATGCAAGGTATGGGATGTACCCAGACTACAGCACAACTTTAGATTCCGGGACATAGGACGCTGTTTCCGACGGTCTCTGTCACCGTTTCGGACACCCGTTGCACCATTGATCGTGCCTCTCTTTCTGTCACTTTCGTACTTATGAAAAAGCACACCGCTTCCCAGGAAGGGAACTCTCTCAACATCAAAAGACAGCCCCCCTTTTTTGGTGTCAATAACCTTCAGTAACTGTTCTTTATATTTTTGCTGCCCGTTAACGGTACTGTTAGCATCATGATGGAGTTCCTTTCCATTGTAAATAAGGGATAGTTTTTACTCTTTAGATTCACTTTTTGTAAAGGACTTCAATGGCCATTATTCAGAACAGCTATTTGTTGACAAACTACTATATAGTCTGGTCCGGTCTGGGTTCTGAAAAAGACAGGCCCGACCGGACCGAAAAGCCATTGGAGACCTGTCTAGAACCTGGATCCGCTCGTCAAGATTAGAATTAAGAGGTTTGGCAAAGGTCGTAAGTGTCAGAATCCCTGCGCATACGATACGTATCTGTTACGTATTAGCAGGATGATACAGGGGTCCCCGCATGCGAAACGCACGTAACGCGCTTGTAACGGTTACGCCCTCGTATTTATGGCAGCGAGCCTTCCTATACGAATTGAACGCCAAATGCTGTTTCTGAGCTGTTGCAGTAATGCGCTTCTATAGCTATTAGTGTGCGCAAATGCTCCTCTTGATAGGAGCAACTCAATCAATTCAATTGGTATCTCCGTACGCTATTTGCTACATCCTCTAACAGTAAGCCTCAGCTTTTTGATAAAATTCTCGATCAAATTATTGCTGATGATTATGCAGATAACCATATATACAGTGGCCAAGAGTGACCTTCAAATTCCAATTCCGTTTCCAGACTCGAACAGTCGTCGTGAGTAGCGTGATTACAGTCATGAGTACTGTGTAAGGACCCATGACTTGGCCCCTGAGGTTCCCAATTTTGGTCTTTCGCATGTTCGGAGACCTAGTGCCGTCCTCTTATGCTAGATTATTGTTGCCAGAAGTGCTCTCGAAGCCATTTTTTAAAATAATGCTGCTGGCTAGAGTTAGTCTTTGAGTTTTACCGCGCAAATATATTGTGTATGACGCCAGGGGGTCCCGTATTCTTACTACGCACTTTTCGTAATCTTACTACCGTAGTAATAATAACACCCCACCCTATTCTTACTACGTCCCAATTAGAAATAGAGTATAGGGTAGTAAGAATAGGCGCGCACTATTCTTACTACGCTCAAATCGGGCGCTAGGACACCGCCCCGATTCAATGCTCAACAACGGAAGAACACAATGTATTATACAGCCAAATTCTGCCAAATGTAGTGTAGTATTGGGATTCAGTCACATTCAAAGATTCTACTGATAAGAGACAGGAAGACAAACCTGTACGTAGCATAAATTTACAAAATCTACACCTAAATGCTGTCTTATTCTGCCTCTTTCCTGGCCGCTTTGTCAACTGCCTTATTATCTAAGATCTTTACATAGCCTAAGACCTAGTAGATATTTATTGTATTAGGCAGAATATATAGTAGGCGGCAGCGAAGCAGCTAGGTAGCTATTATTATACAAAACATTTTAAATATAGCTTAAGAGTGTAAGGGATCGCGAATGAAGGCAAAAGCTC